>NC_048897.1:38467995-38716822 GCF_011077185.1 Oxyura jamaicensis
CCGCCCGCCCTTCGCCACCTGCCGCTCCCTGCCTCGCCGAGGCGCCGGGCAGCGGCTTCTCCCCGCGCCGCCGCCCGCCATGGAGCCGCCCGCGGGCAGCCGGCAGCCCTGAGCCCCGCTCTGCCCGCCGGCCCCGCGCCGCCCGCCCCTCGCCCGCATGGAGCCGCCGCTCGCCCCGCCGAAGACGGCGCTGCCCGTGCTAAGGAAAGTTCGCAGGAGGAGGGAGATGCTGCTGCAGCAGCTGGGCTTCATCTGCGCCATCCTCTTCTTCGCCTGGTGCATGTCCAGCCTGCTCTCCAGGCTGGGTGAGTGGCCCGGCAGCGGGGACCGGAGGCTCCGGGCAGGGCAGGGGGCGGCGGGGTCGGAACTCTGTGGCTGGGGGTGCCCCGGCTGCCTCAGGAGGGAGCCTGGGGCTGACATGGGGGTCTGGGGGGGTTTGGGGGCGGCTGGCGGCTCTGCACGGAGCCCGGTCCTCCCCGGTCGCTTCTGGTCCCGTCAGCCGCGGCCACCTCGCCCCCTGACCCGTGGCCCCGAGCCTCCAGCAGCCGCGGCTGCCGCCTCGCCGCCGCCTCGCTCCAGCCCGCCCCAAATCGCAGCGTGGATTTGACAGAAAATTCGGTGTTTTAGGCAAGGAGCGGTGCCGACCTGGTGTTTTACGGAGGCTGTTGCACCTGCTGTGCGAGTGCCATGTTGGTGAAGTGATGCGTTTGGCATCTGCGTCGCTCCCGCTCATGGGGTTTTGTTTTTGTTTTTCCACCTGCTGGCACAGTTTGGGCTGTAAACATGCGACTTTGGGCCCTTTTCCTGCAGCTTGCTTTGCATCCCCCAGCTGTGAAGCCTGAGGTTACTGGGACACCTCTTGGGTCCCAAGGCAGGACCGCCAACCTTCCTTGAGGGTTTAAGGACAAAGTCAAACAAAGCCCTGAGCCCATCTCTGTGTTTCATATAACAATTTGGATGGGCCACCTGATTAAATTACAGTTGAAGGTAAATTGTGAGCTTTAGGAAAAAAATCTAGTGGAACTTTTCATATTTTGTAATGCTCTCACCCTTAAATCATTACCTGTGATGTTTGAGATGTATCTGGGATGGCAATGAGCCATCCATACAAGAATTTAATGCCTTACACTATATTAGCGTATAGCTTATCTTAAAACTTCCAGCATTTTTTAATTGTGGTTTCAGAATATACTCCTGCTTTATTTAGAACTGTTTGTCATGCCTGTGATTTTTTTTTTTCCCTTGCAGTAGCGATATATTTTTGTAAATGCACTTGCTTGTGAAGGCAGCGAGTTGGGGTATGGTTATGTTTAGATGGTTTGAGGTTTTTGTTCCAGATAAAGGTTTTCCAGACTTTTTTTGGGCTTGTGTGAAAAATGTCATGACTAATTAAAGTTTTTAATCTTTGTGGTTATCAGCTAAATCCCTGATAACCTAATTTTTGATGGTATGCTGCATCAGGTAGTTTTTTTTTTTCTTTTCAGCCAGCTAATTTACAGTATATTGTATCCATAAACACTGACCATCTGTTCTTCATGTTCCTTATAACTGTGGCAGCAGACTATTTTAGCAAATACTCTAGCCAAACTAACTTTTGCAAGCTAGATTTTTTTGTAACAGTCACTGTAGCAAACCACAAGCGTTCCATGCTGACTGAGCATAAGTTGTAAGATCAGGCATGGAAGATTTTTTTGTTATTAGAATAGGTTCATTTGAAATAGCTCAGGTTGAAATGGAAGTGATTTAATTAAATAAATTTGTTCTTCCTATGATTATTATAATTGTATACCTTGCATTATCACAAGTGCTCCTCGTGCACTGCATTCAGTAAGTTCTGTTGAGACTGCTTCTGGAATACGAGTTTAGGCAAAAGCTCCCCTGACTTTTGAAGATGTTTCTCTTTCTTAAGATGTGTGAGGCTTCACAATGTTGTTATTTTTCATTTTCCTAAACAAATTTTGCAGAGGTTGATGTTATCATGTACACCCAACACTGAAAAGACTGGCCTGCTAATTCAGATTAAGCCAAAATACAACTGCAACTTGTGAATATGCATTTTTATGTTTTAGAAATCGGTGATGTAATATATGCAAGTGCAGATGACTAAGATTATTGCTCATGTCAGCATAGCCGGCCTGGTTTCATCTGTAGGATCTGTAAATGTTGAGTTTCAAGGGTACAGGTTTCAGCATTTGCTTGCTGCAGAATGATTTTTGGGTCGTGGGTTATAGCCAGGTACTCTGACAGCCAGAACATGCTGATGGCTCTGACACTGCACCTTCATAGGTCCTTTTACCCTCTGTAGCTAGGAGCACCTGGCATGCATATGTTGGCGTGTGCCACAGTGGCACCTTCATTTGGTCGTGTTCCCCTTCTGATGGTCTGTCCATGGTCCTGGCTAGTGGGGGCATATAGTTCAGTTAAGCTGATAAAGGGAAAAAAAAAATGGTGACAGCGGACATAACCTCTTTCTATTTAATATAGGCCAAGAATCAACTGTTGCAAACAGACATGTATTGTCAGAGACATGGAGGAATAGAAGATTGATGGCATCACCTAATGGGACACATGAAGGAAAGAACTGTACAGAGCCAGGTAAGATGGGAAAACTTTATGATGTCTTGTAAGCTCTGGAGATGTATTGTGCTAGGCAGTCATGATGAAGCTGCAATAAACATGAAAGTGGTAAACTTAAAAAGAAATAATAAAAGCATAACTATTCTATGTAGAGAGATTTTTTTGGTGCTATATAATGTGATGACTTTATCTATCAAAAGTAAAAGTTAATATTCAAATATAGGTATGTTTTGGGGTGGTTGTGAGACTTATATTGACAATTTGATTTCTCAAGTTTTGTTTCTTTTGGTTATTATTCCTATCTAGCTAATGCTGTGTAATGAGAGAACCACTCTTCTTGATACTATAGGTAGTTAAACATACAGTGTTTGAGATACCACCTGAGCACAGTAATCTGTACTCATTACCACTGTGAATTTAATGAGGTTTTGCTAGTTTAGTGATAAACTCTGTATTCAGAGTAGGAGTTCATATTTTGTGGAGGGGTATGATGAGGTAAGTAATATGGAAACCATGAAACCATTTTTACTTGAATTTATCATCCTGGCCAGGGGGTAATAATTGATTGAGAGCAGGGATAGATGACGCATTTTAATATCAATGTTAGTCCACAACACTTTCATCTTCCCATCTGTCTTTCCAGTGTACATTTCCTTTCTCTCTCTCCTTGCTTCTCTGTGGTTTACGGTGTGTGGGAGATGAGACATTTTGCCAATGGCACTAGCCAAATTAATTTAAAGTTCAGATTTTTTTTCTTTTGCAATATGACTCTTTGATCAACTAGGGGATGACAGCAGAGTCTGTACCTTCTTGCGGATAGTGACAGCATGAGTTCTGGGATCCTGTCAGTCCCAGGCATTGAGAAGTTTGGAGCAGCATTCCCTTCTTCAGTTACATGTTTGTTATAATGCTGAGGCAGCTATCGGATAGAGTCAGGGTTACTGCTGTGCTTATGCATTTTCTGAGAGGAATGGAAGAACATTGCTGAAAATATGTGCATCCAAAAGCATTAGCTGCATTGTCTTGATGTCGGAGGGCTTCTCTCTACTTCTGTTAAGAACTTGATGAGTTAGTTTACTGATGTTTGCATCTGTAACCTTATGATACTGTTGTTTTTTTGTCAAAGTTGTTCACAGATGAGAAAGAAGAAACATGAGACCCTTTGGAAAGATGCAATTATTCTTGATGAATAGCCAGAGAATGCTATTCTTTCCTATTCCTATTGCAGTTTCATCTGCATATGTGGGTGTATCAATGCGATCGTGCATGGACATGTACTTGGCTGCACACGCCAAGCCAACAAAGACCACAAAATTTTCAAAGATGGATCAGAGAGATGCCCCTCCAACTTTTTGTTGGGGATTTCCACTTGGGAATGAGAGCTTATTTACAGTCTTATGATGAAACTGCTAAGAGTTTATAAACTGCAGTTGTGTGAGCAGTGCTGACTTCTCCAGATGTTTGTAACAAATCATAGGATCACAGAATGGTTTGGGTTGAAGGAACCGTAAAGATCATCTAGTTCCCATCCACCCTGCCGTGGGCATGCTCCATCCTATGGTTCAGCTCCCTGCAGTCCTTAAAAACTCTAAGGTCAGTTTAAGAATAACTGGATTAAATAAATACAGCTGGATCATTTGACTTGCTTTACGGAATTCAGGTAATTGAGGTGCACTTTTCTCTTCAACCACAAGAGCTGGACACATGGAAGCTGGGAGGCCCAAATATGCCTCAGACTTCTGAGGTTTTTAGAAAACTGTCATGAGACTTGTGTTAAATGTATGATTTCTCTTCACAGTGTTGAAATATGTCTTTCTTTTTAATAGGTGTTTCTTCAGTTAGAACACAGATTTACAGATCAGACATGTCACAGGATTGCAATTGTGGCATTTTTAGTCACTTCCTGTTATTCTGTAGCTATGTACAGCTTATCTCTCTGGATCTTCTGCAGCTGAAGGGGGGAATTAGATGCTGCAAGAGTGGCTAGACATAAGATAGCTACAAATAAGGGGAACATCTGAAAATATCTGAAACTGATGCTTGTTGGACAAGAATGGGTTTGTTAGAATCCATGATCATTACTGCTCAGTAGTAACTTCTGCAGATTTTTTTATTTTTTATTTTTTGGTTCCTGTCTGGTAGCCGGAGATAGAGATTTGCAGTGTGGTGAGAAGAAGGTAGTGACCTAAAACCTATCAAAAAGGAACCAGTAGAATAGCTCATCTCCATGATAACGTGGCTTGCCTAACCCTGTGACTACATCTGGGGGAAGTAGTCATAGGCTAAGTGACTTGGCTAAGAGACCAAGTGAAGTGAAAGGCTAAGAGACTAGATTGAGATCACGTGGAAAATTGGTGAGAAAATGTGGGTTTTCAGTTGGAGCAAGCAAACTTTCACTCATCCCAGGAAACCACCCCTCTAAATTTAATGAAAATCTCAGGAATGTGTTGTCAAACATTTTAAATGTCTGGTTGTTGATTATTTTTTTCCATCTTAAGAACAGATAGTTATTAGGCATATTTGTTATATGAATATGGTGCTCTGTATAGTCTTCCGTATAGGAAGTACTTATTCTTACCTATGCCATTTTTTGTATCTGCTTTAAGCACTAAGGGCCTGACAGATGCATGGGTGTGTGTGTGGTACATAGCAGTTTCCTTGTGTTAGGTGGATGTTTCTCTATATGTGTTTAGGATACAAGAACTTCATACCTCGGGGAATGCAAGTTCTTGCTGAGAGCCTGTTAATCCTTTGTGTCATTGCAGTGCTGTTGCTGCGCTCCCTTTTTATTAGCTTCCCACACAAGTCTGCAGCTTTACTTCTCTTTTCCCAAAGGCTTTCAACAAAGTTAATTTATTTACCACTTCATCCCCTTTTCTTGCTTACATGCAAATAAAAAAAATCCCCAGTTGTCAGGAGTTGCAGCTATAGAAGTTTATAAGACCATGAAAGCCTTGCAGTTCATGACAGTGGTAAGAAATGCTCATCCTTGGTTGAATACATCTTGGGGGAAAAAAACTCCATAAGCCTCTGGTAGTAATGTTAGAAGCCTTTGGAAACTGCTGTCTGCTGGAAGCTCAGATGGCCTATGCTGTATGAGATTGTCTCATTTACAGGAGTAGATGATTTTGTATTGTGTTTTGGAAATGTTATTAATACTTCTGAGGCTGTTTTATCAGAATAAAAAATAACCTTTGAAGTCTTTGCAAGGTTGCTCTACATAAGAACCCCAATGCTCTGACAAAGGAAAGGAAAATACGCGCGTGTGTGTGTGTGTTTGTATGTAAACAAGGAAGGAGGATAGGGAGAAGGTAGCAATTTATTTGTTAGCAAAATAGAACTAGAGGGGAAAGGTTTGTCTGATGTTAGGAGGCTAGAGGGACTGGTATTCATGAATATCTTAAAGGGTGCTACACATTTTTTTCTGATGGTAACTGTTCTGCAGTCCTAGGCAGCTATAGATCCTACTGGTCCCATAAGGGCAATGGTGGAACTGTAGGTCAGCTGCAGGAAGGAGATGAAGCACCAAGCCAACCCCAGTTCTCACCTGGACTAAGACCAAAGTTAGTGTGTTGTATAGCAATTTTCCGTTAAAGATTCTGGCTTGAAACTCCCTGTTGGAAGCTCTTCTGCCATGAAAAGGTAGAGCTGGTGGCAACCAGTGCCATAAGAGTGGGCACAAACTGGAAGGCAAAAGGCTCTGACCCTGACCCCGACTTAAAGCAAAGTAATCAGAAGGGAGAGTCGTTGACTTTAGTGTCTTCACAGATCTCATTAGTTTGCAACCATTTTTTTGCCTTACCCAAACTCCCGGTTCCATCTGCCATCAGCTCGCTAGCTTGCGGTGCCATCTGCCCAGCAAGTCAGATTTATAGCTTCCCTGCTCCTGTGGCTTGCCTCTTGTTTCACGATGTTCCCACGATATCCATGTCTTCCAGAACTCTGAGTAACGTTTCAAGAGCTCACCCCGTGAGCAGGAGTGACCGGGTGCTGCGGTGTTTGGAGCCATGTGGCTGCACCGGTTTGTGTTAGGCTAGTAACAATTGATCCGGGCTCCTTTCCGTTGTGAATGTTTTCAAGTCATCTCTGTATAGATCACAGAGAACGCTTTAATGACTTGCTGTGAATTAGACATTTCTGATAGTCTTCTGACACTAGTCAGTGGGCTTCCTTGAAACTGGAAGAGTCTGTGGGCTTTCCTGTCCAGAGGTTTGTCAGCCACGGACAGTTCATGAGCTGCGTTGATTTTAAGCAACTGGGGATTTGGTTCCAGTGTGCTCCTCCTATTGTTATCGGTGGGTAATGATGAATTGTGGGCTGGGGGAAAGGCAGAGGTTAGCATTGCTTTCTGAGTCATGCCGCCTTTTTACTTTAGAATTAAAAGGCACATTGTAGCAATGCTTTCTGTTCCTGCAGTGAGAGAAAAAGAATCAGTCCTCTACAGTGAAATAAAGTGTGTTTCCCAGCAGCATGTGTGTAACTTGAGTTCAGAGTCAGCATCAAAAGTCATTACGTCTGTGTATATTTTACACTGCTAGTTATTCAAACCTCGGGGACTCACGTAGAATGTGATGCATTGTAGAGAAACTCCAGAAGTCTCTATGTACCGTAGAGAATACAAGAGCCTGTTACTTTTCTGCAAAAATCAATGATGGTGTTCTCACTGACTAGAGGAGACAAGACCGACTCTTCCAAGTAATTTTCCAAAATGACAGAAAAAGCTACTTCGTGTACAGTCATAGTCAAGACACTATAGGAAGCATTGTTTTCCCTCAATTTTATTTCAAAAACCTAGTGCTTAGTTAGATGCATTGTTCTTGATATGCAGGATTTATGTCATTTCTTTCTTAATCCTTAGAGATTCCTTGGTGTAAGATCATAAACTCTGTGTATTAAATGTTGATCTAAACATACTTTTATTGCTGGTGGAACATGTCATTTTGTGCTATGTATTTTTTTAAACAATGCGATAATATATATTTCTTTTAATCAATTTGCTCATAATCTTCACTAGATCAAAATTCCATTTTGTAACAGGGGTAAGTGTCTTAGACCCTCATTTTTAAGGAGATATTACTAATAATTTCACTGTAACCCCTCATTTCATGAGCAGTCTAACTTGGTAAACTCAGCATGACCTGAAGCTTCTTTCACTGTGCATTCACACAGTGCCTAGCACAGCAAGACTACATCTGACTGAGGTAATACAGACAATAACTGTGTTATTTGCAAATATTCCTCCCCAGCCTTTCATAATCAGTCAGACTTTTTCTCTGCCCTGATGCATAGAAAATGTGCAGCTGTTGTGGTATGATAGATTCACTGATAGTGCATACGTTTTGACATAAAATATTTCTTTATTCACATGTCTTATGTGAATAAAGAAAGAACAGGAAATTTATCAGCCTTAAATATTCTAGTCTTGTGTTGGCCTAAAAGAAAATGAAAATGAGGAAAATTTTAAGAAAAAAATCTTATTTGCTCATATGAATATGGTATTCAGATATGTAAGTACAATGTCCAGCAAATGTGTATGTACACGTGCACAGATGCATGTATTTATGTAGTGGAAAGACTTACTAACCAGCTGGCATATCACTTACTTCTGTAGCCAATTGTCATATGCTTGTAAGGTTGCTTTGCTTTGTTTTTGTTTTGATTTAAAAAAAAAAAAAAAGTTGCTAGACTCACTCTTGTCCCTGTAGATGCTAAGCAGTAAACTTTATTGATCGTGACCTCATTTGGATGGTTTCTGTTTGCAGGGGGAGATAGATGTGTGATGATTTGAAACCACTTTAAGTGGACGAGTTGAGGGCAAATGATAAACGTGTAATGGCAAGTTTTTCATGTGGGGCTCCCAAGGTCTCCTGTTCAGAATTCACACCTACAGTTAGGTTGAACCTTTAACACTCTTTGCCCAGCTTGTTGATGTGAGCATTTAAAGGACTGGGCGGTGGATGTCACTGAAGTTAATTAGGATTTTTTTTTGTGTGTATGTGAATCAGGTTAGGAAATATGCTTTGTTTGAAGATGAAATTTCAAAAATAACCACCCTTCTCTCTGAGCTGTTCATTTTATAGCAGTGTATTAATACTGACATCCAGAATAGTTGAAAGAATTGAGACAAACATCTCTCTGTGCTTGGCTTAACCTGCCAGCAGCATCCCCTGGAGAGCTGAGAACAGAAAACGAACTCCAGGGTAATTTATCTATTTCCTCAGGTCTAGGTGCCAAATTTGCAGGAAGTAGTTTACCACACAGTAAATAAGTGTCTGACTAAAATGTCAGTTAGAGATGTAGTAAACAAGAGCAAATGAAGCAAAATGGAATATGATTTAATTTATTCTGTATATTCTTAAATCCAATTAAAATGTTACTTGCTATAATCTTTATTTCACTTGATTTATATTTATTTACAGTTGGTTTTGCTCCAGTTAAAGCACACTTTGGATTATATTTTTTACAAGGTGCGTCTTTGCTCTGAAACAAAGAGGTAGGCTTGAAGTGAAGATGTTTGAGCAGAAGGTTGGATTAATATGACCTCAGCTAGATCCCTTCCAGCTTCTATTTTCCTATGATCTGGTATGTTAACCAAATGAGCTACATTTCATTTGGAACATATTTGAAATCCTGAAGTGGAGTTGTCAAAGTTAAGACTTGTACAGCCAGGTCTCCATGGTGTTGCTGAATATCTCACCCTCAATGTGGGACTATGCATGTGTATTTGGATCCGTTTCTCACTCGTATGACCATGCAGACAGACCTTTCTATGTGGAAATCTGCTCTGTTTTCCACCCACAGAAAATGTTGCTGTTGGTATAAAAGGCATGTTTAAATTTACCCATCCTCATCTATAGCAGTTTCATTTTCACTCCTTACTTTTCACCTACTGTCTGTGATGTCTTGCCATGTACTGCAGCTGAGGCAGAAAAAGCTGCTCTCTTACTTTGTATCATGCACAGTCATCACCACACCTTGCTCTCTCTAGTCTTGGAGGAGACAGGTCGGAAAGGCATTGCAAATCAGTCTGTGTGAGCATTAATCCATACCCTTGGGGTTGGCCTAGGACAGCATCTTTACGAGACACTGGATTGTTTGATGTTAAAACCCTGGCTTCATTACTTGCTGGTATACTTTAATTGACTGTTGAGAAAGAAAAGATAACTTTTTTCATGGGAAGTTGCAAGTGGGCACTAGCCATGCTTAGATGGCAGTGGTTTGTAGCCGGTTTTAGGGTAGCTCACATGTCCCACTGCAAGAACTTGCTTGAATTGCTTGTAGTTTTTGCAGACTTAAAGCATTTGAAGCTGATATGGTGAGTGTTTGCTTCACATGGATTGCTAGTTTAATAGGAAATGTAAAAGAGAAGTGTGAGTGCTTTTGTGTGGCCAGCTTGATAAATTTTAAACAGCCTTTAAGCTGTATAAAAAGCAATCAAACAAGCAACCCCATTTTCTTCCCCTCAAAGAGCCACTTGTGATGTCACTGATGCATACATAATCATGGACTAAAACTCAAATTACCAGCTTTGAAGTTCTTCTGAGTCACTTTTGAGGCTATCTGAAGTTTCTGAAGCATCTACCTTTGGTGAGTCTGTGTTTAGTCCCATGAGTTGTAGAACACTGCGGAGAGCAAAGATGCTGTCGCTGTGCTTTCAGCATCTCATGGTCCACAGCTTCAACCACACAACATGGAGGATTCAGGTGAAACTGGACAAGAACAGAACTGGGCTGCAGGGAATTAGATTGTGAAAGGAACTGCAGGTAGAAAATAGTCACTGGAAGTTTCAAGAGGGATAGAGAAACTTGGGATTTAGAGTTGAGTGGTAGGAAAACTAAGGTTATCCAGAGTTGGGGACTGGAGTTGGAAGATAGGTGAAATGGATGCAAAAACAAGAGTGGAAGGAGGCTGAATTTGGATAATGAACCACAGGGGAATCCTGGCAATAGCAGGGCAAGGAGGCTGGCCCTGGGAACCAGTTAGTAGAGAAAGTGATAAAAGGGGTAAGAAAAATGAAAGTGCAGTGAGAAGTTTGGTTCTGGCTGGGCAAGGAGTCCAGAATAAAAAGCAACAGGAGGCTCTAAAAAGAGCTTGAGTTACAGAAGGGCTACGCTTTAGCCTTGTGTTTGGCACATAAAAATTGAAACATTCACAGTTTATATATTTTTTTTTCATGGGTTGGACATGCATTTTCAGAGCTTGTACTAGTGGGAGCACCTAGGTACAAAGCCATGTAGAAAGCTTCACCCAAACCAGACCTTCCTGAGCCTCAGTTCCTCCTCTGAACCTCAGCGTTTGTTTCAAGGGCCAAAATGACTGATTTAAAAGTATACTTAGGCGTGGTGTACAATGTCATTACAGTAAATTTTAAACTTTGTTCTGCTAATATTTTTGACAAGAACCCTCATTAACTGAATTATTTTTCCAGAAGTTACATCATTTTCTTATACGTTTCTATCACTAATTCATTACTAGACGTGGTTATCCGCCTTAGCAGGCTGAAAATATTCCATGAACCTGCTGACAATTAAACTGGGATCACTCCTGTTCTGCAGCAAGGCAAACCCCTCAGGCAATAAAGAGTGATGGTTTCCTTTACTCTTTAAAGTTGACAGACATTGAAGACGTTATAGTAAAAACATATTAGCCTTAGAAAGTGTGAGTCAAATTCATTCCTGCTGGGACTCTGCTGATAAGGCAAAGTACAGCAGAGCAGACACTTCAGGTAGGATGCAGGCTATGCGTCTATCTGCTTGCTCAATTGTTTCCTTTTTTACCACATTAAGTTAATGGTTTCATGTTAATGACAGCTGCTGGATTAACTATTTTTAAGAGAGTGACATTCTCTACCCATGCAGGGGAGCGGTGGCCGATGTGCCTCCATCCTTCCTGCCAACACAAAAGATTTAGACTTTGCCTGTTCAGTTTCCACCCATGCTTGCTTTTTGGGCTATTCTCAGAGATTGCTGACACCTGATGACTTTTTTTTTTCCTTGCATATGATGCAGTCACTTGTTCAGTGGGTTGAGGGTAACGTGACTATATCTATTGTGTGGAGGGATTTCAACCTCTGAATAGCGAGATGTAAAGATTCACAGATGGTGGGAAATTTCTCAACTTTGGGAATGGTGAAGTTAAAATGGATGAATCAATGTTTAGAAGCTCAAAGAGGCTGAAATGGGAAAAAAATGATTTTTTTTTTTCATTTATTGTGAAGCATAATGTGCTTTGAATTTTGAGTTCCTAGCCCAAAATACAGACTCCCCAAGAGAGAGAGGCCTTGTTTGTTAAGGCATCTGGGAGCATATCTACGCTGCTGTACGCTGCCTCAGCTCCAAAGTGTCACTGCAGCCATGGCAGCTACAGAAGAGGTTCTGCCCTGCAGATTTGTTGCTGGACAGTGAGATACTGTTTCTGGGTTAGTTCTCTGAACGTAATTTTCTCTGGTGAGAATCATTTCTGTTCACTTTCCATGCCTTCATAAGGGTTGCATTCCTAGCCTGCTTGTGTCGCACTTCTCTAAATCCGTTGGCAGGATCTTTGGCTTCTGTTGTAGCCTAAAATTGTAAGGCTTTTTCTCACCTTAGGCTTTTCACAAGCCTTCCTCTTCCTTGTTGCTGCAAGCCTTTCTCTGCTTCCTTTACCTGCACTCAAACACTGAGATAAATTTCCAGTATCTGTTTGTCTTTTCTTACTGTCTTTGTGCTGCAAAGTATCAATACGTGAAATAATCTATCTGGAAGGTTGTAATTCTTTCCTTTTTTGAATCTCTGTTCATGAGCCATGAGTATCATGGTGCTCTCAGGAGATCATCCCGCCAGGATTGGCTACACTGGGAACAAGCCAGAGCTGGCATAGTAATTAGTCCTGTTTTAGTCATGCACAGAGGCTCTGCCAGTTTAGGGTGAAGGAAGAAGAGGAGGGTCCCTCTAGAGCTATAGTGTTGTCTGCCCTTGTTGAGATGCAGTGGTGGTCCTAAAGAGCACCCATGGAAATGGATGAGGAAAAAGAAGGAAAAAAAAAAAGCATCGTGAGTCACCTGAGAGGGTCAGTAGCTAAATGGCATTTTTTTTTCCTTAAATTGTAGCCATATGTAATTCATTGAGCTGGGAACTTTTGCTGCTACCATCATCATCTCTCTGCTACCCTTCCTGATCAGCTCATAGTCACTTGACTCTTGTCATTGTACTTTTTTCCTGAGAAATGTAACTTTTCACAACAGATATTTCCCTCCCCCCTTGTGTGTTTTTATAAAGTCAAAAAGAAGGGGTACCATTACCAGCTACGCCATACCATTACTGGTATCAATGGGGCAACGATATGCCTAGATCAGCTTTGGTACACTGAATGGTTATGAGCAAGAGCAAGTAAAAGTAATTCAGATTTGAAGTAAGTTATGTTTTTTAAATTCTGTATGTGTTTACTCTGGTTATTTGGTCTACCAGGGTTGATTAGGCTGACAGCACCTGATAGGAGAGTTCTTACTTGGAAAGACTATCTGGGATCATCTCCAGAACTGCTTTAATCTGTGGATATTCAGGGCAACTAAGTTTAGTAAGTACTGCTTAGGTAATTAAAGGTTGGAGCTGGGTTGCTTTCTCTGCAAGAAAACAGACTGGTAAAAGGAAATTAGTTAATGTGATTCACCTGCTGCATGGGGCACAGTCTGTTCCCACCCAGCTCAAAGTTTGCCTTTCTAATGTGCTAAGGGGGTTTGGTAAAAATACTATTGTTCTTCATGTACTCTTGGAGGCTGCACAGCGAGCACAGTTTGATGTCGAAAGATGTATTTATGACTGCTTTTGAAACAATGCAATCTTTAAAAAGTTTGCTTTTAAAAATTGCAGGCTGGCTAAAGAATAATTAGGTCTTTGCTCAACCACTACATGTGAAATTCTCTTTATTTAGTACCTGCTTCGCTAGGTGGTACCTATAGATGACTGTAGAAGACCAATTTGTACATGTAGGAGAGAAGTTAAATTGAAAAAAAAACAACAGTTGCTGTGATCATACAAGCTCTTCTGGGTCTTAAAAAGTGCTGTGTTTCTGCAAGCTCAATGGCTTTGAAGTTGTTTGTATTTTGTGGACAGCATTAAATTATTTGTAGAATCTTTTGGTTTTCCTGAACACTTTCAAGATTCAGTGTTTTGTCTTCCATTCCTGTGCCTGCAGGGCTGAATGCTATATAAATGCCACTGGCAGCACTGGTCTTCTGGGATGAGACTGCAGATGGGATGGGAGTAGTGATGCATGTGTTATGTGCTTCTGAAGGAAAAAATGAGCATCTTCGCAACTAGAATCCTGCCCTTCCATCCAGTAACTGCTTCCAAGCGTTCTGGTCCTACCACGTTGCTGATTCTGGATCAGACTGTGAGAGCTGAGCACTGCTGAGCAGCTCTGAGGGGGACAGATTGCACCTCTGCCAGATACTCCTCGGCAGGGACCCAGCTGTGATCTGTGGGTCAGTTCCATCCTCCTTGAAAGGGTTTTCAGCTATGGAGACTGACTAAGCACATCTGAGGACTTGTGGAAGAGGTGAGGACCTCCCGTATCCAAAGCACAGGGTGGAAAATGGCTGTTTGACAGCCTTGGCTCTGTGCCTGTCTGAGCTACGGAGCTTAGCCTTGTGGCATCTCACTTAGCTCAGGCTGTAGTAGGGGATGATATACAGTGATTCTGGAGGGTCTGTAGACCTGACCCCAAACCAACGTCTTGCTCATTTTTACAAAAAGCAGATTCTTTCATATATATATATATAGTATAGAAAACAAGCTTCCATCCCCGTAGTAAATGAGGATGGTTTTCTGCTTGTCTTACTTGTCTTATTTACTGCAGACCAGATCCAGTGTTTCAGCATGGCATGGGGACCAGGAAATCCTCAGTTCCAGCTGTGGCTGCAGCAGTGACTGCTCTCTGTGATTCTGCCTATATTCCTTCACTCCACAAAGCAATTTTTTTTTCCTTCCCAGGGAGCAAAAAAAATTAATTGAATTCCAGATGGGAACCTAGATCTCTTTATCCCTTTTACAAATATTATCCAGTTAGCTTGGGCTCTGAACATGAAAAGCATCTTTATAATACTAAGCCTTTCTCTTCGGAGAGAATAAAGATGATCCTGGATTCCCCAATGGCAGATTGACACCTACTTAGGTGCCACGTTATAGTTTATGGTTTAGAGTGAATGTAAACATGGTGTAGCTTGTCAGGGAAGCACTTGTCTCTTACCCTCAAATTATTCAGTTCACTGCTCTGATATATGTATTTTCTTTATCCTAAAGACAGAAAGAAGAGGAAAGGTATCTTTAATATGGGAAAAAAACAAGGACTGCATGTTTTAGAAGAGTGCATCAAACTAGGTATTTACAGGAGTAAAAAATCCAAAGTTTTACAGTCATTATGTTTACAATGAGTACATTTGTATGTGGTAGTAATACATCTGTGTGTTACAGACACAGTGGTCATTCTTTTATAAGGGTAATTACTAAAAAATGATCTTTCTCTCCTTAATGTAAACAGCATAGCAAACCCTTCCGTGACTTGCTATTTTAGTTGCAGAGTGACTTTATGCACTTAATCTTGGAGAGGCAACTTGGATCGTATTATTTAACAGCCATGGATAAAAGCCTCTTGCAATTATGAGATTAACCAGAGTTACACTATGTTTTGATTCCCCCGAAGTCCAGTGTGTGAATGTGTGTGTGTTTTGATGGGACGTGTCTGACTCCCCCCCCTCCCCTTTTTTTTTCTCCTGTTTGCTTTAGAAAAGAACTCTGCTAGCTGAAAGTCTTTCTTAAAATTTAAAAGGCTTAAATTCCACGTGTGCTCCTTCAGAGGCTGCTGTGAGTGCCAGGCAGCTTTACCACTGCAAAGTAACAGAAGCCAAGAACCAGAATGTGGCTTTGCTGGCTAGTGGGCTGGGTGGTCTATGTTTTATGAGAAAATGCTTCAGATCATTTGATTTTCTTTGAAACAAACATGGGAAAGGAGTGTGCTTTCTCTCTTTTCTGGGAAAAAAATCACTCACCAATACAGAAAGAATGAAACAAAAATGAAATTGTGAGAAAAATCATATTGGTGTGTGAGGTATATAGTGAAGATAAAAATCTTCAAAATTTCTGCCCCTCTTTTTTCTTCTTCACTTTTTTTTCCCAGACCTGCCAAAAGTTAATGCTAACTGTAAAATAGTTTTGCAAATCATAATGCTTCATTTTATTTATTTGTTTTTGTCTAAATCACTGAACTTTATGATCTAAAATTATTTTTTTAATGGGGAAAATATCTGTTGACTCCAATGCTTGAAAATAGGGACAGGCTGGCTTTTGTAAAATCAGCACAGCTAGTATTTCTTGCTGTTGTGTAACATCTATTGATGTGACACTAGAATTTAAACTTCAGAAAAAGCTGATTAGTGTAAACCTCCCACGTAGTGTTGAGGACAGGCTGGAGTGACATCTCTGCTAAAGTGAAATGACCCTCACATACATGATTGCACTTCAGTATTACAGAAATAGTCCTATCTCTCAAAGTTAATCTTCTAAATGTATGTCTGGATTTAGAGATTTATACTTATTTACTTTTGGCGTTTGGATTAATTTTTCATTTGATTGATTGGCATCCTTCTTTTGTCCACATTTTGGAAACTGAGACTATGGGGTGGACTTCTGCAGTGGCAGTAATAGGACGCAGGCAGACAGCAGTCCATGAAGTGGACCGCTTGGTTTTTGACCAAGGATTAAGTTATCAAGAACTGGAAGTCTGTTACATTATCCAAGACTGAAGGGAATTCACTTTAGTTTGAAGGGCAGATTTCTTTTAAGCATACTTGTGGTGGATTCATGATTTCACTTGGCTGACTTGAGCAAACATTTTGGTTCACTATTGCATTTATACACAAGTTTAAAAATTAAATGCAGTTAAACTGAAGTCAAAGTTGTTGGTCCTTTCTTGGACGGGGACATTTCCACTGCCTTGTGTATTGGTCGGTAAAGATCATTCAACTTTCAGCATGTGTTCAGGTGAAATAAAGAATCAAAGAATTGTGCAGGAATTAAGGATTTTGAGTTTTGTTGTTGTTGTCATTTGTTTTCTTTCAAAATAATTCAGTGGTGTGGCCCTACTGGCCCTTTCTAAGCCACTGCTGACATCAGTAGGACTTCATACGTAGCAAATGCAGCATTGGCCTGCTTCACCTAGCAGGAGCTAGGATGTCTTTGCTGGTATTTAATGACAGACCCATGAAAGAAACGTGCATCAGACTACATGCACGTGCATTAAACAGGTTTTCAGTGATCCTCCTTAACTCCTCACTCCATCCCAATGTGATGGAGCATGGTGCCATTTGAGTTTCACTTTGTACAGACAGAAGTCAGGGTAGTGGCGGTAAGAGCATGGTAAAAATGGCAAGAACTGCCTTGACTGAGTCAAAGGAGTCAATATCCATCTGACTCTTCACAGTGGAGCTGAAAGTACAGTCACAAGACTGTCCAGAGTGGAAGTAAGTGATGGCTCAAGTTATCGATAGCTTGAAACCAGTGTGACTAACGCTAGTAATATCTAGACGTTTGAGGGGAAATGTGTGTATTTACCATGTGTATCACTGTATTATCAGTAGTGTATATTAGTTGCCCCTAACTGCATTTTTTTTTGTCCTGACATTCTTAAGAACTGTTACCTAAAATGGGGGGGAGGGTTTTTATGTTTTTCTGTCTCCTATATTTACATGATCTGTATAGCTAGTGTGCGAGCTGACCATCTAATGACCTTTAGAAATGCAGCCTTTGGAGAGATGAAGAGGGATTTGTGAGTTGACAGATTTGTGCTAGCAAGCCCCAGGTTATTTACGGAAGTCTGGAATTTTGTGCTCTTGGATTTAAAGAATACTGTGTAATTCAGATCAAAGGCAAAGCATTAAAATCTTAATTCCACTGAGAGAAATACCCTTTTTGTGGCATTCTCAAAGACGTTACTCTTAATTCATGTTAGCAGTGCACCTTACAAATGAGAGAGGGGGGAAAAAAAAGTTTCCCCTTAATTCTGGAATAATTTGTTGTGTAACTATTTTTCTTTTTTTTCTTTTTCCTTTTTTTTTCTTTCACAGCAGGACTGCATAGTAGCCTGCAAAGCTTATTCATCATTACAAAAAGTAAATCTCTGTTCTGACATTAAATAATAATAATAAAAATCCCAGTTTGCAGTCAGGTGTGTGATTTCCTCAATCACAGTTTGCAGACAGGTGTCACTTCCCCTACTAATTACATTGCGAACACATGGGCATTCTCGGTTTTCTGTGTCATTAAAATGCTTAGAGAGGGGCTAGATAAGCAGGAGGAAGGAGGGGAGTGAAGGGAAAGGACATCTCAAAACTATTTTTGCTGCTGTTTGAGAAGAGTGCTTAAATCAGTACAGACAGAAGATGCTAAACTGAGTTTCTGTGGACTTTTACAACCAGTTTAAAATTCATGTGTTGTACTTCTCGGAAACATCACAGTGAAACTAATTTGGCTGGTGGAAGGCAAAGTAGCCATGGCTTGATTTGTTTCCCTCTCAGAGAGGGAGATTATTAAAAGGAATTACTTCCAGGCAATCTTCTTGTGCTACCTTTTGCACAGAAGTACCTTGAGTCATGGTAGATGACTTTGGGTGGTAAAACCGAAACTGTAAATCTCTGTGCTTGAGGCTCTTTGCTATCCTTGGCCTATGGAAAAGTGCCAGAAAATGGTAGTAAGTGTTGCATGTGGTCCAAAAGTGCTGTGTGTCCCTCACACGTTAAATTGTTGACCTATTTCTGTGCATCCGAAGTTATGGAACTGACATGGGCATTTTAATAAAGCAAAATACTATCATAGTGTGGTTTATAACCCTAACAATAGAAATTGTTTCTTTGTTGGTGAAGTAACTAGATGTATTATTTAAAATAACTTTATTCCATTCTCATTAAAATCAGTAAGGAAAATTCCCTTGAACAGAAGAGGGAAAATGAGGTTAATGTTAAGGGGATTTTAAGGACCTTAATACTTAAAAATATAGACAGATTCTCAGTGAAATCTTTGAGGTAAAGGTTCTTGTTTCTCTGGACCTCATGTGGAGTTAGATGACTGGTAATCTCACAAAGTGAATCCTCAGGTACCTGGGCGTCTTGACTCTTAGGAGAGAAGCTACAGAAAACTTTCTGCCATGTTTTTGAAAAACTGTCTTCTTTCTGGAATGCTGTAGGCCTTTAAACCCAAATCATGCTTGCAGCACTCCCCGTGAAGTTGGTGAGGGCTCCTGAACACAAAAGGTTTGTTATTTTGACACCTACCTTAAGTAGGAGAGGATGAGTTTTGCTTGCCAAAGAATCTCGCATGCTAAACACAAGGAGATACTGAGGAAGGGGAGAGAGAAAGAGCAAAAGTCTCTGTAAGAGAGAAAAAAAAAAAGAAAATAGCAGATCTGGTGGAGCCTGTTGGTAACTGTAGAGCTGTTTTGTCTTGCTAGCAACATTTTCACTCATTTTGGACTGGCTTACTAGTAAACGTGCAAAGATGCAAAACTGTTCTATTGTATGAATCAACTTTGGGTCTGTAGTTGGGATAGATACAGTCTGTACCCTTTGCTGCAGGGAGAGGTGGTACTGTCTTGAATGAGCATCCAGTGAGATGAGAGCAATATTCTGGGAATTGAAGGATCTAAGTTTAGCTTTTTTAATTAAAATGGCCGTAGTAACTATGGCTTATGCTGGACTCAGCCTTACTGAGATGTGTAAGGACTACTTTGAGCATACCTAATGGATCTAGCCCCTCCAGGGCCTTTGGCAGATTTCAATACTGTTTCGCCCTGCTAGTGGAGAGCGGTGTTGCCCAGGGAGAAGCTAGTTCTGCTTTCCCCCAGGTGAAATTGCCCAGGGAACCTGCAAGGTAAACAGGGAGGTGCTGAATTCCTGGGGTCTCCAGGGATGGGTAACTACTGGTGGAGACCTGTTGGATCCTTTCTTTAGACTTAGTTGCTCAAATTCTGTATTAGTCCAGACTTAACCCTAAACTCGGTGGTTCTGATCTAGCTCATTGTCACAGGCCTCACTCATGGAGTTGGACTAAAAATACTCTTTTGTACCAGAAAAATGTAATGAAGTTGCATGCATTAGACTGAAACGTTGTGCTAAAGTAATGGAAGCTACAGAATGCCATCAGAAAGACAGCTGTAACAACAAAATACAAGACCCTTGGCAATTTTATATACTTGAAATACGCTTTAAATTGTTTCGCAAATTGAACATTGCATTTGAAATAACTCCTCCTTGAAAATATTTAAGGATAAAATTACATAGCCGTCAAATGATATACCAAGTATTATGCTATAGCTATTGTGTCTGTAAATTTAAATTATTATTCACTCATTCAAAAACAGTGATAACTGATTTTTTTAATCATCAAATATATTTGGCTTTTCAGACAGTATTGATCACTCATCATTTAAAGTTTAGTTCCCTATAATATAGATCATGTTGGTTGTTTATGATGCAAGTACCTTCCATGTAACATTAACCATTTAAAGTCCAGACTTAGCCATGCAGACTATGTTTATTCTTGGTGGAGATAGGCATTCCAAATACCTTGAGCACTGATGGTTGGGTGAATCTGGTGTATCTCACTTTTCTAAGACAAGCTTCCTTCATAGTCAGTGTTACATGAGAGAAATTCTATCCCCAGAGACAATTCTAAGTATATCTTGGTAAAGGCCCAGCTAACATGGTAGAAACATGGCCAACTTCTTTCTTAATTTATTGCACTGTATTTCTTTAAATTTTTCCCATGACTTTTAATTTTGCTTTGTCTTAAGCTTTTGTGAATTGCTTTCAGTAAGAGACCCTCCTGCTACCAATATGAAGTTCGAAGAAGTTGTGTGTGTGTGACTTTGAAGGAAATTTGTCTCATTTGTGTTGCTGCAGGCATACATCTCTGTCTCATGAAACAAGTGACAACAGGACATTTGGTGTAATTGGACCTTTCCATTACTCATTTCTTGTTGATTACATGTAGCAAAGAAATTTAGAAAGTAAAAATTAGGATACTGTGTTTACTGTTACCATTGGTGTGTGGGGAATGTGGTTTCAAAATGCGGGCTGATTTTTTCTCCTGGGGCTGGCTCTGATACTGGACACACTGGGTATTTCGGACTTCTGTCCTCTCCTTGCTCTTCCAGGACTTGCAATTACTCACTAAGTGCTGCTATGGAGTGCTCCAGATCTCCCTGTCCTACCAAGCAGGCATTGCTGACTCTCACTGAGTGCTGTTGGCGGCCCAACTTGTCAGGCCGCTCCCTCCGTGAGGCGGCCCAGCCACCATGCTGCCCTGCGTGTCACTCAGTGCCCCGGGCAGCAGCTCGGTGCTCTGCTGATGACCAGACCTCTGCTGGAGGATTCAGTTCTTCAGAAGTCCAAGTCTACAGAGCCTGGGATTTGTCAGACACAATATCCCACATCATCTTACTGGTTATCTTCCACTGAGTACCTCTTGGGCACATTTTAGTGATTTCCTTGTTCACCTACTGAGCATGCACGCAAGGTCCTTCAGTAGCAGCAATGTATATATTTTGTTCATATATATACTTAAATTCTGGTTTTGGATGCTTTCCATTGTTTATATCCTCACTGTACATTATCACTGGTTGCTGTGTGGAACACCATTTAAAAAGTGCCTGGAGTGCAGGCTTTCTGCCTGTCTCACTGCTTACTGGTCTCACGTGCAGTCTGTAACAGCTGAGTAACAGCTGAGTAACAGATGTAGCAATGAGACTGCATAATTTTGGGGCATGCTTAACAGTGCTTTTTCTATCCAGAGAACATAAACTGTGACAAACTCAAGATTCGCTTTGTAGCATGTACCTCTTTTTAACTAGAGAACTTGAACTGAGAGTATTTTTCATGGTAGTCGTGAGGAAATTGTACCACGGTGAGAGATTGATGGGACACCGTTTGGGCATCTCTCCCTCTGCACTTCCAGCCCCCCCTAGTGTTCACTTATATCTTATCCTCCTTCCGGGGAATGTCCGTAACCTTCCAGTCCATACTTGAACACCGACCTGGTTCCGTTCTCCCAGTAGAATAATAATATTACTGAATTTGTATGTTTTGATTGAGTGTACTTGACCAGAAAACAAAAATTACATCTTTTCTGTAAGCATGCGTGTTTGAAAAATCAAAGGAGAAATATTTTGTTCATTTTCTTCTCTGTAGTCCCACCATATTGTGTATTCTCTCCTCTTTGTGGAAAACAGCAAGTCCACCTCACATCAGTCACATGGGTGCAGTGTAACACAGGAAATAGAAATCCAGCTGCCCATCCAAACTGATAAAAATAAATGAAAACATGCAGCATGTGAGTAGAGGCACTCAAAAAAAAAAAAAGAAGAAGAAGAAAGGAAATATGAATTTTGAATCATAAGCAACAGGCCTGCAAGAGCAAGTCATGTTACTGTGGCATAAGGATCAAAACCAAACAAAACCCAAAACAACAAAAGTAACCCTAGGGCTGAGATACCCTATTGAGAGATGTATGGTGTTTTATCGTGGGCCTACTGTCTTTGTACAAATGTGTGGTGAGTGACCGAAGCAGGAGCAGAACACAGGGTTGTGTTTTGTGTAATGTGAACACTTTGTGTAGTGCTTCCAATGTTTGAGTATGGGGGAGCAACAGAGGTTATCTCAATTGAATGATAACAGAACCTGTATAGTTACTGTATCCATCTGTGTTTTTGTTTGCTGTACATATTCAAGCAAAATTGCTATTAAATAAAATGTTTAGAAGGTTGTATTTTTTTTTTTTTTTCACAAAGACTTTTTTTCCTGTCCCTCTGCTCTATTAAGGCAGGCTGCTTCTGTAACTATAAGTCTAACAGCACAAGCTTCCAAGTGACAAATTACTATTAGTATGTTTTTGCAACCTCATTAAATGATCTAAAATAGCTTAATTATGTAATTCTACATCTGTGGATGTTTTTAAGGAAATATTTTAAATTTATCTGCCAGCCTGATCCCATGCAATACATAATCAAATTATGGTCCTAATTCAGGAGAGCATTTAATTGCATTGCTAATGGGCTCTGCTGAAGTCAGAAATTTTGAGTGTTCTTTAACTCAAACAACAACAAAAAAATTAACTTCTGATTTTGAACTGATGTTATTGTTAAAGAGGGATACCCTTTCACAAACTGTAAAACAATGTTGTTGAAAAGAAATATAACTTTTATAAACAGCATATTCTTTACCTTTTAATTATTACGTGTTCCATGTGTGCTTTGGATTACACTCAGCGTTAACAGAGAGCAGAACCTTACCCGACTTGAACCTTAAGGAGCAAACAGCATGTCCCTGTTTCATTTCTTTTCTTCTAAATTTATGTTCTAAACTTACAACCAAAGCCAGAGGTGCTACTTGCACGATCCACTGATCTCATCCCAACTTCTTTCTCCTCACCTGGTCACTCCACAAATCAGGTAGCATCAGCCTAACTGGTTGGCAGGCATTGCTCCAGCCTGAAAGCTCAGTGTGTTACGTTGTGTTGAAGTACCATTTCCACACAGGTAGCCTGCAATGTTCTATTCTCATGTGTGAGCACTTCATTTATGAGATCTAATAAAATATGTAATATTAAGTAATTTGTTCTCACAACACCTCTCCTCTCCCCAGAAGCAGAGAGCTATTATTGGATGTGTTTTGCAAATAGAGACCTGACATCCAGAGAGCGCAGGAGCAAACTTAAGTACATTAAGGACTGAGGCCATACATAAATTGAAACAAGAAAGGTTCAAGTGGGATATAAGACAAAGGATTTTGACCAGGAGGAAAGCCAGGCATTGAACCAAGTAGTCCAGAGAGGTTGTGCAGCTTCCATCCTTGGAGATGTCGCAAGATGTACATGCGTGAGCACTGAGCAGTCTGGTCTGATTTCAGAACTTACCCTGATTTGAGCAGTAGGTTGGACTGAAGACTGCAAAAGGTCCCTTCCAGCCTGAATTTTCCCATGATCACGTAATCCACAAAGCCCAAAAAGAGAGAGAAATGCCAAAAAATATATATCAGAGTTCTGGCACAAACAAATAATGAGTATTGCCTGTGTTAAGTTCAGTATCCACGTTATTTGCAGTTCTGAGGTTTCCCTGCAGGAGTGTTATGGAGCGTATCATTCCACTGAGGTTAGCCCAAAATAGAGAACACATGGCCATTTTCTCTCAAAACAATGGCTAAGGGAAATAGCAGTGCTTGTATTTTGTGTAGCAATGCAGGAGTGAGAGGCTTGCTTGGGGAATGCGTTGTGAACATTGTGAAACAATCCTTTCCATCACAGCTCTGGTGGATTCACAGCCACCTTTCCCAGGACCTAGAATCATGCCATAATGACAAGAGGGATGTGGGTTAGTGATGGGTCTCTGTAGGTCAGGTTGATGGTTGGACTTGATCTTGAAGGTCTTTTCCAACGTAGGTGATTCTGTGATTTCAAGTAGTCTGTCTGGGAGTGCAGTCTACCCTTCTGGCTGAAATTACATGACTGCAGCCAGGAAAGTAGTACTGGTGTGCCTAAGGGTAAATGTGGGTAAAAGATAAATTTCTACTTAGCACAATGTAGAGTTCACTACTCTTTCCTGGAACAGGATAGATTAATCTCTGATAAAGAAAGATAGCAAGCAAGTGGAGCACCTTACTCCATAGACTCTTGATTCAACCAGCAAGTTGTGATAGGGAAAGCAGAAAGGGAATTAGTTTTACTTACCCTAGGTACTGTCACTGCCACCTCCTCTTCAACATCTGTGTCCAGAACAGAGACAGACTACAGAACTCAGGAAAGAGGGTGCTTACTTCACTAGTCCACCTGTGACATCACTATTCCTGCTTCTAGGGCTGGTCCTTGATACATTGGTATGGTGATGGCTGGTGTTGTACAACCTAAGCATCTTCTCAGCTGTGGCTTTAAGTAACTGAATCTTCTTCATCTAGATCAGAAGCTCTTAATCTAGATCTGTTTTTCTGGCTGAAATTAAAGTTTATCATCTATGTTTTCTATATTTCAAACAATCCAGAAAGAATTCCTTGTTCTTCATGGGTATTTTGTATACAGGAAGAGGAATCACTAACTTTTTCTCTCAACATTTTTTTTTAAAGTGTCTTCAAAACATTCCTCTGGGCAAAACCAGAAGCATTTTTTGCTAAGACATTATTTTTGTAGGTGTATAACTTTTTAACACATCTCTTAAATTCCTACTATATTAACAGTAAAAGGAATTACACCTACCCAAAAAGTATGTGATGGAAAATGAGCAAACAACAACAACAAAAAACCATGTTTGGATCTAGTAAAAAGTAAAGAGAACAGGTTGAAAGAGCACACACCTTATTCATATTATGGAACTACCACTGGTATTTTTTCTGTTTTTCTCATTGATTTTTCTATTAAGCAAAAGTACTAAATAAGTATTTGTCAGAAAACTGAGTCATCTGTGAACACATGCTAAAAGAGAAGAAATTGCAAAGTACATTTTGCTCTGAAAAGCATTGTAATTGTGAACCATCAGAAGCTTTCCCAAACGTCTCTTGAAACAGTGTACCTACTGTACTTAGCTGTGAACTAAGCAAGATAATACCTGCTGTTTGTTGCTGCTAGAGATTACTAGATGTGCTCTCTTACAGTGTTAAAGCATCTAGCTGAAAATTTGTTCCCAACATAATAATTTTCAGCTGCAAGCAGAATAAGGGGGGTATTTTGTTTATGAAAGGAAAAAAAAAAAAAAGGAGGAAAAGAATATTCTCTATTCTATAATGAAGCACTGAATACTAAACAACAAAAAAATTGTAGATATGTAAGCGGCAAGAGGATGATTTGCTTGAGGTCGTTGTTGCTATTTTGAAAATGACCTTAGGAATGATGTTGGTCTGGGAGTTGTCTACTAGGAAATTGTCTTTTGATTCTTGATACTGGCCTTCTTTGCTCATCAAAACTGCCTTAGGGCCTAATTCAAAAAAGCTTATAGATATTATTTTGGTTAGTTTCCTTCTGTTGATTCAGCTCAACATGCTCCATACGTTTTTGCTTTGGACATTTTGCTTTAGATTGGGAAAGAAAATGTGTTTCAGAGCGTCTTTTGGACAATATTATATTTGCAATTTTATATCTGAGGACCATTTTTATTGACCAGATTACATATAGAGTGTAGGCGCTTCTGTTGCAGTAGTCAAGGATTTCTCCATGTAAGCAGGGTTTTCTAAATACTCTACACGGTTTCATGACGAACTTTCCTCATCATCCGACATACCAAAGTCAACCAAAGAAGTGAAGCTGAGAGACAGAGCTCTTCTTGCTGCTTTCATGTCTGGGTGTTACTATTACATACAGTGCTTTCACCATTAGGAGGCATCTGTCTGCAGTTGTTTCTCATGCTTATCAGAAAGAACATGGAGTTCATTATCAAAACAAAAAGCAATTAGACCATAAGATCTTTTTGAATCATCTTTTGTAGTAATTTTAGTTATGATGTTTTGTTTAAGGAAACATCCATTTTTATTGTTAGTAGAATGTTCGTGCTCTACTAGTGATAAGGAGTAACACTGTGCTATTTGCTAAATGCTCACTTTGCAGCTGAAAGTAAATTTAATCTTTGGACAACCTGGACTTCAGGGCTGTAGGTATGCAGTGCTCAACTCTTGCTAAAGCTCAACTCTTATTTAAATCCATGACTATCCAGTTTAGGCATTCTGGTAGCTGTTCAGGCTCACACATTTCTCTCTCTAACCCATAGGTTCTTCCCAGTAGCATCCAGTTCTCGCTTAGACTCAGGAATTAAAGACAATTCCTGTACATCCAACTGAAGAGACTGGAAAGAGTATCACGACAAGAGGAGTGAAGAGCAGAATCTCTGCACCTATCCTCTTTTAAATACACTCCTTTGAAGGGCCTTCTCACAACATGTAAATAACGTGTTTTTTTCATTTTGAAGTACTGTTGATTCCAGGTTTCTTTGAAAGTCATTTGCCCCTGCTGTCATCCTTTGGGCTCCCTCGGCAGTCTGTCATTGGTATTCTTTTTTCTCTTTCACTTTCATCTCACAGAGACGGCAGTGACTCTCACATCTTTCTTTTGAGTTGTCCTCTGACTGTCACCACAACCAAGCAGCTCCTAACCTGTCTCTTCTCCAAACGCATTGGACACTTTCCTTTTGTTAGCTCATGCTGTCAGCTTTGGTGAAATTTCAGGACAGATGCAGCCTAAAGCTTCATGTCTTCTAGCAAACACATTTTCTTTTTTAACATGATTATTAGGTAACAATAAAGAGTGTGTGTGTACACACACCACCAGACATGAGTTGGAAAGGTCTGTTCCTCAGCAAATCCATGGTTTGTCTTTTCTTCCACTCTCCCAGCCTTTTCTTCACTCTCTTTTTCATCCCTAATCAACTAATTCTGAGCTGCTGAATCCAACTGTTCCCCCGTTATCTCTGAATTTTATACTTCCTTCATTCCCAATGTGCCTTGCCCCTGTGCTGCTCCTGGGTCCGATACTGTTAATGCATGTAGCTTAAATACTGCTATTTTCAGATATGGTAAACAACTGAAATCTGTAAACATAACAGTGACCTTTCATGTGCATGTTTTTGATTTGTATGCATATTAGAAATAGCATGAATAAATGGCAATCCAGATACCATTTTTTCTCTCTTGACACTGAAATCCTCATTTTTGCAACAGTCTTGTTCTTCCGGATATGAAGAAGGCTACTAATGACATTTAACATAGCCTTTGGCTTCATTTTCCTTACTGAAGTTATTCATATGTATGTGTTTGATGGTGGAACTTGACTTTTTTTTTTTTTTTTTTTTTAAAAAAAAAGATCTTTTAAAACATGCTATTATCATGCTAGCCTGAGATGACTCTGAGTATACATAGGATCTTTTTGGATTCAGCTGTTTTCTTCATTATTCACAATATGAATTCACAGCAGTATTAAACTGTTCGGCATTCATGACACCTGGGTAGTGCAGCTGGGGTCCAACACCTTGCCATCAGCCAGACAGGGATCATATGGTAAGCACTGGCCCTTCATTTCAAGGGAAACTGCAAGCCACGGGCTGTTCCCAGCCTTAGTCATTGTAGCTGTTTTGTTGAGGTTAACCTCTGTGTCTGAATGGTGAACCCCAGAGGTAGTTGTCCAGCCCAGGAAAGGATTTCAGGGTGTTCTGAAAAGATATGGTGAGGGATGTTGCTTTCACTAAATAGGCTGCAGCAGATGCTTACCTCTGGTAGAGTACCAAGCAGTGGCATCAGTCTTGCTCTTTGTGGAATATCTTGAGATCGATTTGTGCTTTAGTAGTACTGTTGTGGGCATGTACACCTAATAATTTCCCCTGTGAAACAATGAAGCCAAATGCAGGCAAAGTTATATTCTTCACGTATAGAAAACCTGGTAAACTGCTCTTTTGCTTAAATAAGAAGGGAGTTCATTCATTATATTAGATAATTGCTCTATATTTACACAATGATTTTGAAGTATGTGCCTGGGTCTAAGATATTCTAGCATAATAGAAACATCAGTAAAACAAGTGTAATTTTTATGTCTATAATACGTAGATATACTGCTGTAGCCCCCAAAACCCCTGTCAGGAATAGAACCTGCTTTTTGTAAACAGTTATGGAGATAAACCCATGTCTGCTTCTGTGACTCAGGAGCACAGGAGCACCTGTCCCTCTCTAAAACACACCATCATCCTTTTTCTTGTTACAGAACTGAATGCCTCAATTCCCATATGCTTATCAGCAATTCAAAATAATTTGTTTATTAAATAAGTTGTTGGAAGTCTTTCTGGTTTGTATCTCATTGTGTGTTAAAGAGCAATGATGCAAAACTGTGCCCTGGCATATGAGATCCTTACATCCTAAAAGCTAGTATAACTACTGTAGTTTTTGAAAAACTGCCACTTTCATCCTACAGGAAATGGAAATTGCAAGTAGGTCTATGATAATTTCAAAATAAAAAGCAAATAAATGTTTTAACAGTGAGTGTAATCCAACTTCAAAAAGATATCTTAGAAACATTATGTCTTGTCTTTAAACCAAGGGTGGATTAGTAAAGCAAGGATTATGTGGGGTTTCCTGGCAGAGCATAACCTGCAGTCAGTTAAGTAGGTGAATAAAATATGTGATCAGAAAGGTCCTTTCTAGCTTCAAAATGTGCAAATCTATTAAAACTGATTGGAAAAGAGGAAAAAGCACTTGCAGTGACAGAAATTTATGCTTGGATTTTACCTCTGTAATTTTTGCATGTTTTTGAGAACTTGAACTGGTAGGAAATATTAAGAGGACAGTGTTGCGTTTCTGAATCCAACACTGGGAGAGCACTGAAGAAATGGTCCCTTGTTACAAAGAGGTACCGGTCGCTTTTTGGAAGAGCATTAGCTACCATTTAGAAATCGGGTGGTAAAAAAAATCTTGTCCAGTGTGCTTGATTTCATTTGATTTTAAAGTTTTTGACTTGGTTCTTAGGAAATGGGAAAACATGCTGAAATGAACTTGAAGAGTAGCTGAGTAACTGAGCACCCTACCCCTTCGTGTTTGGGGACTACAGATGTTAAGAGTCTTGAATGTATGAGCAGACGTAGCTGAGTATTTTTGCTTAATCATTTCATCCTTCCTGAAGCAGGATCGCCCACAACTGAGGAATGGGATTCTAATAATAGATTAAATGATTGTCACTTTCTCCATTATAACATCAGAAAAAAAAAAAAAATAGTAGTGGGTAAGCAGGAAGGCGTATTTCCAAGATCCCTCCATGCTAGGAGTCATCTGGGTGTTTCATGGCCCAGCTTACATAAATAGGCAAAGCATTTCACTGCAGCTGGCTGGACACCTGTGTTCAGCAATTCCAAGGTCAGTTGGACTTTTCTAACCCTGTTTTTGCACCTATTTGATGTTAGTGGGTAAATGTTTAGATTCTGGTGGTATTTGAGTAGAATGGGGGCCTTCATTTGAACCACTTTTCTGGCAGTTTGTACTATGTTTTGTATAAAATCATCCTTATCTGACTTTTTGGTAACTTGGAAGGTATGTTTGATAAACTGTTATGCATGGAAGTTTGGATTTTGACAATTGATAATATGGCTGGAATAATAAAATGCATTATTCATTAGTACAAGTCCAAAAGTACTTGATCTTTTCTCTCTTTTTTTCTGTCTTTGCTTTGTATTTGGATGAATCACTTGTGACACACCAAAAGAGAAATTAGAAATTTCCAAGGCAAATTGGATCTTACAGAAGAGGTGAAAGGTGCTTGTCAGCTTGCTTTATCAAAAGCATAGATCTAATTAGTTTTTCAGGCTAGTGACAAGAGGTTACAGGTATTTTGCTCACTTAATTTTCGTGCAGAGGGAGTAGTTTCTTTGAAAAGGATTTTCAAAATTGCCTGATATTGTTTTACTTAATTTAATTGCTGGCAGATGATGATGTTCTGCCAATGCATACTTTCAACCTTGAAAAAAAGAAATTGAAAAAATAGGTATAGACTGGTCCTAAGGGAAACTTTAATGATTTATCTACACAGGAAATGAAAACTGAAAGGGATAAAACACACAGTAAAATGAATTTTCAATCACCACTTGAGCATTGTGTATGTTTGTGACTAACAGTCATGCTTTTTTTCCATTGGAAATGGACCCCTCTGTGTTTCAGAGGAACCTGGCAGGTGGTGCCTTTCGGGGAGCAGATCTTCACAGTTAAGAACAGAATGGAGGGAGTTTACTGGTTTCTCTAGGCTGTTTCAGCCTGAGTGACAGCATTAATTTTCTGTCTGTTTTTAGGGGGTTATCTTACCAGACAATGGGTGGTTTCTGTGCACAGGCATTTTGCATACGGTCTCGGAACTTTTGCAAGTGATGTGGTTTTACAGATTCCTTTTCTAATGGCATGGCAGTTACAAAAATATCTATTTAAACTTTGCCAAAAGTGTCTGGCAGAATCTGAGAGGTAATTAGAAACTTAGCAAGCCTGTGATTGTAAATAAAAGCCTGCCTGCAAGTTGCTTGGCCTTTAACCAAACTTGTGACAATGACATAGCAAGAATTTAGATAATATTATTATTTAGTGCTTTAGAAAGCAGCTGTGTTGATCCTTTAGTGTTAGCTTCACCTTTTCTTTTGTACACATTTATAGTGAGATATGCCAGTGTATAGTGGGATGTGCCAGCTTTCTTGTGAAAGTTGAATTGTGATTGGTTTTCAAGCATGATTTTCTCGTTGTAGGTTGGAGGACAGGGGACTACTGGGAACATGGTCTTGCAGAATATATAGACACCAGCATCTGACAGGAATAAATAAGAGTACGAAGTTCTAATTTTCAGCACTTTTGTATTACTACATAGATGCTAGCTTGTACTCTCTACCTAGCCAGAGATGCAACCCCTGCCACTAGCCTGGGACAAAAAATAAAAACATGAGCACTGTAATATCTGCATGTTAAAAAGAACTGGTGTAGCTGAACTCATCAACATGTATTTTGTCTCTAGGTGATGGAGTGAAAGCTTTGGGGCAGATTTTCTGGTTCAGGATAGTGTTGGCTTTCTGGGCTGCAAATGTGCATTGCCTGCTCGTGAGCCACTTCTGCATCAAATCTTGAGAAATTTGATTACATCTGAATTATGCCTTCAAAAACCAACAATTTAAAATGAAGTAGCAAATGAAAAGCACCAAAAGCATGTTGCAGTGATGAATTCCGCACTGGCTGACAGGTAAATTAGGTGAGCTGGTAGGTTTTGTCCACTTGAAATTTGTATCCATGGCAAACCACACCAGGTGGTGCTGTTATACATGAGCTTTGCAATTCTTATTCCTAGCAAGTTAATGCTTTCTTGGGAGGATAGCTGTGTATTGGTACCTTATTTTTTATTCAGAATTCTCTTAAAAGGGAATAGTACAAGTAGTAAGGGACTCACCTGGAGCCTTGATCTTATTTCAGAGATTATTCTTGAAGCCTAGTTATTCTGCTGAGATTTGTTCAGGAATAGATTTCTTAACATTCAGTTTGACTACCTCGTTTTGGAAGCAATATATCTGGTTCAAATACATGTTTAAATTTGGCATACATCAGCTATTAATAGAAATTATTTCTATTAATATTATTCTAATCTTTAAGTGCATAGAATGTGCTGAAAGGTCTGCCTTTGGCCTTGCATCAGGTAGGGGACAGAGATGTTTGAAAAGACTGCATCAGATTCGGCCAGGTAATATTAATCATGCCTTTTATGACTGGAAAATTTTTCCAGGATTCTATTTATCTTCATCTCCTTTCTCCATTCTTCTTTATCACTGTCTTCAATTTTATATACTTTATTTTTCCTTTCTTCATCTTTTGAGGAAGAAATGGATCAATAGAAATTTTGAAGTCTCTGATTTTTAAATACAATACTTGAAGCCGAACTCTTAGACTGTCAATACAGCAGCTTTTCAGCTAGAGAGAATTATTCTGTTTTACATAAAGTTTGCAATTGGATTCCAAGTTAATTGGCATGTTAGAAATATTTAAGTTGGGTATTTTACTTGTAAACATTCAAAGTAGAGTCTTAATGGATTTTGTTGTTGTTGTTAGATCCACTGATTGTAGTATCTCGTATTATACTTCATACGGAAACTACAGAATTTCAGACATTTTTCCTTTGTTATCATGGAATCTGAACTGTCTAGCTGAGATTTTCAAAGTTGTTTAAGGGATCTAGACATAATATTTCAAGAAAATCAAGACAGGACTAAATCCTCCAGTCATCATTGAAAAGTTCCACCTTCATTCTGTTGCTACTAGGTATTCCTCCACTATTCTGTGGGTTTGTGAGATCAAGAAGGATGCTTCTGGCCTCTTAATTGCTTCCTGTCATTGTATGGGGTAACAGCTGTTGATCTCAGTTCCTGTTGTGACCAGATTTGCCTTAAAATAACTGGTTTTGAAAACTTTTAAAAGATGTGAATAGAAGGAGAGTGAAGGGAGAATTATTAGTTATTTACAGCTCTATTGTAATACAGGGGGAAACTGTATATTGAGAAGGCTAAGAAAAATGTATAGGAAAATGTTATTTACCCTTGCTCTGGTCAACAATCCCTTAAAACAAGCAGGCCCCAGAAAAAATCAGCAAAGTCTTAATTATTTTCTTCCAGCTATGCTTTATAACCACTTTAAAATTTATTCTAGTTCGATAAACGAAAAGGGACCTGCAACATTGTTCCCTCTTGTATTTTTCTTATTTCTGGAGCTGTGTAAGTTTATAAGGTTACAAATGGAATACCTAGGAATGCAAGTTATTGCAACGGACAAAACCCTCATTTTCCCAGACCTTGGCTTAGTATAGCAAATACTTACTTAGTATAGCAAATGTTTATGTCCTTATTTGAGAGAAGAGGTTTACCCATGCTTTGAGGTACTTCCCTGTTAGGGCTGGAAATAAAATGTAAGAAAGTGACTGAGATGCAGTAAGGTCCTGCAGGTACTGGACCTGAGCCAGGAAGGCCATGAATTAGAAGTGAAATTTAAAAGGGACTGAAAGCACAGAGAGTGAGAGGCTGATATAAGCATGGGTGGCAAGAATGAAATGTGAAGCTGAGAGGTGGAGAAGTGACGTGATTAAGTCAGGTTAGAGAAGTCAGGTTGGTTAATTACTCAAGTAGGCATCTATTACCATGATGCGCAGTCTTGGTTTGGGACAGCTGGACTTGAATAAATTGCCTGAGTGTAAGTTCAGCACCTCTAGACGGAGAAACAGAGCTGGAAGATGTTTTTGGGTAGTAGGGAGACATTTTGCTGGACTGAGCTGGAACAAATGCTCGTGTAGCACATTCTGGTCTCAAAACTCCCACTCTAAATCCTTGTGACACCCCTCTATTGAAGTTTTATTTAAATCAGTGTTATAGTTGGATTTGGCGGCTGTTTCTTAGTAAATATAACTGCAAGATTTCTAATAGTTAGAACCTTGAAAGTAATATTTGAAATTCTTCCTTCCTTATTTTGATATGTAAGTACATGTTCTCAAGTATGGCTGTTCAGTACAGCACTGTCTTCTAATAGGTATCCAGTATCTCCATGTATTTCTTGCTGTGTATTTCAGTAAAAGCTAAAGAGTGCACGTAATTTTACATTGAATTCAATATGATCTCAGATGACAAATTCTTCTTATTCTAGGAGAGGAGCACAGTTTATATAGGGTTGAGGGGAGGAGGGAAGATGTGTTAGTGGGTTGTGTAAGCGGGAGTTTACTTGTATATGGTAGCACAGGTGTTTCATACCTGAGCTAACGTGATATCTTTCCTGATTATGCAATTCAGGGAAGTCAAAGTAGAAGAGGATGCTTCCAGTCATTCAGCTCCGTTTGTTACTCAGTGCAGTCAGTCTGCCTCAACTTCACCTGATAAAAAGCAGTATTGGTTTTGGTCCTGCAGCTCAACAATGCTTTTTGCTAGTGGAAAGGCAGATGCTAATAGGATCAAATAAAGTGTCAAGAGTTTGTGGGATTCAACACTTCAAAGCATGAAATGTAGCATTGTCTAATATTGTTTTCTCTAAAATCACAATGCCTGTTTGTTCCTCTGCTCAGCATGTGCTCACATTACAGTGTGTTTTTTTCCTTTGTTGAATTTCTATTTAAGAAAAAGGCAAAACGTTGAGAGCATTATGTTTGGTATCACTGAAACATTTCCAGCAGAATCACCAATAAAATACGCATGCCTAAGCGTAAATACAGACACATAGATCAAAAGCAGAAAAACGCAGCTAGCTTATGCCTGTGTGATAATGTTAGCTACGCTTTTAAAGATTGAAGTAATATCAAGTCCAGCTAACAAATTTCTAAATGATCCAGGCCTCCTACATCTCGGCAAATGTCTTGAAATTGTATTCTTTATTCTTACTGATATGTTTGTCTGGTAGCAGGGAAAGTATTTTTTGTCTTTTAAAAAATGTTCAGCTTGTCATGTTATGTAGATACTATTGTTTAATGAATATTGCAAAACCCCTTTGTATCCCAGTCATTGGAAGAGGCAAAATGGTGAGGAGGGAAACAGATGATCTGGAGTGGTTTATTCAAGGTCACGTGTCAGGGTAGTGCCAGAGCTGAAAATAGAATAGTAGTCCAACTGTTATAGTTTATTAATTAATGCTGTTCAAATGTCAGCCAAAAAGTAAATTAGATTTTGGCAGAGATGAGATTCTTAAATCTAAAGAAAAGATGTTGAATTGGGCCAAAACGTGTAGTGATTTTTTAAGGGGAAAGCTACCATGAAAATAATTGGGATTAGGTAAATACTTCTGGGTTTGTTTTACTGTGGTTTAGAATTCAGTATTGCAAATTATCGAAGACTTGCAGATCACCTGCCCTCAACTACCAGTTGTACTTGACTAAAGGCTCTTTATACGTTACTTATTTTTGTGGGTTCTTTGCTGGGAATTACAGCTGGGCCATTTCGGTTAAAGCATTCTGAACATCTGTGGCTCCCACAGGTTCACTCCTAAGGAATTATGTGGGCCAGCTGCCATTTGTTTGCATGCCCATCTTTTTAGGCAGATCACTGGGACCGACTGCGATCTGTCTGTACACTTCCCCTCATGCTACTGACTCTACCTCTGTTTCTTTCCTGCTCTTGTCTTCCCTTTTTTTTTTTTTCTTTTTTGCCATAATTAATCTTTCTTCCTTCTATTGCCTCCTCTTCTTTATAACATCTTCAGCTCTCCTCTGATGGGTTCTTAACTTCTCTGATGGATCTTCCAAATATGTTTATCTCTGCCTGCTATTCACACATTTTTCTCTTCTCAGATTGTGAAGCTTCAGACATTTCTTCCTGGATGTCCTCAAGTCTCGTTAGCACATCCCTCTATGTTTAGTCAAAATGGTACATCATTTTTTCTCTCAGTAGTTATTCCCTACTGTGCATGTTTTGTGTAATTTCACACTCCTCATTTTATTTTCTGTGCTTCTGTCTGTATGCGCTATACTTATTTCAGTCATCTTTCCTAGCTGTCTTCACAAAAAGTCTTTGATTTCTTCCCTGTTCCATGCTATTTTTTCCCTGTTCCATGCTATTTTTTTTCAGACTCTTTTCTGCCATAGCTCCTTCTTTATCAGTAATCTCTTCATTTTTATGTAATGCTATTAATGATTTCATGTTATTTTTTGATAGTACCTATTATATTATTATGTGCATACCTTATACAACTAGTGTATATGCAATAATTAATTTTAAGAATGCTGTGGAGATAATGCTCTATTTCAACTTCTAACAGGGCTTGCCATAATGAAGGGATGACTTTTGTTGTGCCCTGATTTACAACTCTACCTCATTGGATTTGAATTGGAAGAAAGTGCATGCAAATTAGGCTATTACTTCAATTATTTTTAACGTTCACATGCCTATTTTCTCACTTTCATGTCTCTGGGATGTCAGTGTGGTAACATTTAAAAGCTTACTAGAAGTGTAGCTTGCATTTAGGCCAAATGCATGTGAAATGGCTTTGTGGAATTTCCTCCAAACGGTTCATAGAATCAGAGAATGGTTTGGGTTGGAAGGCACCATAAAAGTCACCCAGTTCCAACCCCTTGTCATGGGCAGGGACACCTCCCACCAGACCAGGTTGCCCACGGCCCCATCCAGCCTGGCCTTGAACACCTCCAGGGATGGGGCATCCACAGCTTCTCTGGGCAGCCTGTGCCAGGGCCTCACCACCCTCTTAGTGAAGAATTTCCTCCTTATATCTAATCTAAACCCTTCCTCTTTTAGTTTAAAGTCATTCCCCCTTGTCCTATCACTACACCCCCCAACAAAGAGTCCCTCCCCAGCTCTTCTGTAGCCCCCTTTAGTTACTGGCAGGCCACTGTAAGGTCTTGGTGGAGCCTTCTCTTCTCCAGGCTGAACAACCCCAACTCCCTCAGCCTGTCTTCACAGGAGCAGTGCTGCTGGCCCTTGATCGTTTTCGTGGAACAGTTCCTTCCTGTAATCTGTGTTGCTTGACCCGGAGCTATGCCAAGTGTGGGAGCTGCAACTCCAGCTCCTTATTTGTGTTATTGGTAAGATGAGTGGAACTTTCTTCTTGTCAGATTTTTTATTCAGGGAAAATTAATTATTTGATTGCACTCATGTTTTTTCATGAAAGGTGTTTGGTAGAAAGCATGACTTGATGAAGTGTGTGTGCATGTATATATTTTTTCTGTGGATATTAACATTATTCTGTATCCTGTATCTGGATTACCCCGGTGCTCCTACTGTCACTACTTGTAATGCTGCTTTTTCACTGAAGGTGAATGTTCTGATGCTTTTATGTGGCTGCAATTATTGGCAGGAAAATCCTCAACTCATCTTGTGATTGTTCCTGTCAGTTATTCACGGGTGCACTATTCCCTCCTTAAATGTTCATCTTAGAAAATTACCGTCCCCTCCCCAGCTTCTTCTAGTGGCCACGGCCACCTCCTCAGCCTGCTAGCACAGCTGTGCCACCCAGCTTTCCTTGGACACAGCTCCAGCCTTTGGTTTTCAAACATATTTCCTCCCACTTGATGTGGTGACAGAGCAGCCCTGTGCACAGTTTACACCATCAATCCCCTTTGGCTGCAGCCATTTCTGTCAGTTCTATACATTACTGAGACTTGTTAAACTCTGCAGTTAGTCTGTATGTGTCAGAATCTGTCATTTCTTTACATTTTCACCACATGCAGCTCAGTCTTAAGTGCAATGTGCCTCATCCAAAAACTAAGGCAGGCTTCTTTTACTGTGAAACACCGTTTATGTCTTGGAGTCATCTGATGAACTCCCGTATTCCAAATATTTCCAAAAATAATTGAATTTATTTAGTCTAGCAATCACATCCCTAACGGCTGCAGCCCTCCATGATTGAATAAGAGGCTTGGCTTGGCACGTTATCGGTGTGTGTTGCTGGATATGACCAGAATTCTGGAATGCTTGAACATAACCATTGCTTCTTTAAGGGTTTATAGTCAGATGGCTTTCTACGAGGAATTTATTTTAGGTGTGGCAGCTCTTTTGGCATCACATTTTAAGAGACTGCTTAAGTAATTCAGATCATGTCTGTCCAGGGGATTACCTCTGGTTCACCCTACAGTTAAGGGGAACACAGAGACGACAATGCCGAGATTACAAACCAGAATAAGGAGCCTGCTCTGACACAGAAATCCAGGTACTTCTCCCCATCAGTTGCGTAGAAAACAGTACCTGGTGGTTCTCACCATTACCTGCTAACTCAGCTTTATTTTGCCTACGCTGTTTTCAGTGTAGCCACATGAACTGGACTTCTGCCAACCTTACTTGCGTGACTCCAGTAGAAAAGGGCACCAGTGCCACTGATTTTAAATAAAGGCTAAAATGTCAACATGCGTTATCCAGCACGTAGGATTTTGTTTTGCCTACCAGTGATAGTTCCTTGTGATTCTTCGGCGTAAATACTGCTGTGGTCTAGCACTAGAGTGTGTTTTTGCTGTTTTGTTACAGCTTGAATTGTCTTCAGTGTAATAATCTGCAAAGATAACCATATATTTTTTGTCCTTTTTTAAGATAAGGTAATTATGAGCTTCATCAGAGCACTTAATAGGTACCTGACTCCAAATACAAGAAGAGTCTAATTGGAACAGGACTGGTATTGTAGTAACTTCTGTAATGATTGGTGTGGATTTGTGCTGATGAATGTACAGAGGCACACAACTTCTGGCCTGTTACAGAATCTGGGTCTCTGATTTGTGCCTTTTAGGTGTTAAGAAATGCCATGAAAAAAATATTTGTCTTTGTTGAGATGTACCATGCACAATTTTTTTCTACTTTGGGATTCTTTTGTCTAATTCTAACCTCGTAGTTAAGAACAACATTGTGCACGTAGCACGTTTGCACTATTTATGCCTCTGAACCTTTCTAATTACAGAAAAATTAGTGGGCTAGAATCTTAAGCTGATGTAAATCAGTAAAGCTCCATTAACTTTAGTGGAGTTATACTTCTTGTTTTCAATATTAGCCCTTCAGCAAAAATATGGTTAAGAGATGAAAGTTAAAGAAAGAGAGTTTGAACTGAAATGAGTTTTACTGGAATTTGTTATTTCTGCCAACTACAAATATGATAAAATCCCCATGTTGATGAAAAAAAAATCCATACAATTATTTTGCTCACTGAACCATTTAAGCTGTTTATTCATCTGCAGACCCATTTCAGAATCTCCCAACTGTTAAATTTAGGGAAAAAAAAAGCTGAACTGAAAAAAAAAAAACAAGCTGTTACTTGATCATCTGCCCACTTTGTATTAAACCAAAATGTATGCTTTCACAGTAACAACAGGCAGAGGTTTGTCTAGCGGATGGAACAACTGCTGGAAATCACACTGGTATGTATCATTCCCAATTTTGGCATTAACCATCCCATGCAGTTGGGAAAATCATTTAGCCTGTGTCTTCACTGCAAAATTAACTTGAACAATCTATCTTGGATTAGTTTAGCATAGATGTGAGTGACTACACTGGAAAATAACTCAAGAGCTTCACACTATGATTGAATGACTACAGAGTGGTTGTGTTAGTGGCTGCTGAGAAGTGCTCTAACTAGTGCTTTCTGACAGCTTGAATTGAAGCACTGCCATGCTCAAGATTGTTAAAGGTATAACCCATTATTAAGCAAGAGAAGTTTACCAGGCCTTACTGTTTTACAAACCAGGTGCGTTCTGTGTGCAGTATCTGATGATTACAATGTAGCAGAAGGATTTTCATAGAACAAGAGAATAGGAAAATGAAAAGAAGCAAAACTGAAAATTCACCTGGTAATGTCCCTCAGTGTTTCTAACTGACTTGCAAGTTCTTCAGTCCAAGTAAATGAAAATACTTAGGTCAGCCAGGTTGCTGCATTCCTCAGCTACATGCATCCAGGCTGTTAAAGGAAGGTATAAAGAGAACAGAACAGAATAGTTCTGTGGGAAGGGACTTTCAGAGATCATCTGCCAGACAACTGGCAGACAACTGCCTGAACACTTCAGGGTTAAGCAAAAGGTAAAGCATATTACTGAGGGTATTGTCCAAGTGCCTCTTGAACACTGGTCATACACAGATGGTATGAGGACTTTCCTTATACTTAGTCTTCCCTCTGACTGTGAAACAGATTGGTGTTGTGTGATGCAGTGGTGCTGTAAATTATCAGATTTAGTAATCCAACATGGGCATATAAGTAACTCCTGAAACGCTAGCTCTGGCTACCTGGGCAGGTTGGGTATGGTAGATCAGATCACCTGTTTGAAGCCACGACTCCTGCTCTGCTTTCATTCCATCAGCTTAAGACAGGTGATGTTTGTGGTGAGGCTCTTCTCTCTTTGAGTACTCTCTTTGCTAGTCCACATTTCTTATTTTGTGACCGTGCTGGTCTTCCACATTCCTGCTCTTGCAGCATTTTTCTATCAGATTTCTTACTAAGATTCTGGCTCTGTTTTCTGGCACACAAGCAGGAATACCAGCAGCCATCTTAATTCTACTTGGCAGCCTTTTTTTTTTTTTTTTTTTTTTTTGCCTAGCAGTTTGAGGCAAACATAAATATATATATGAAGACAGAACATATATATAGTCTGTGTATTTCTAATATATATTAAGAGGTGGGTTTTCCTCTTGAATTCAATCTAAACATGTGGTAGGAGAGCAAAACCAGTTTGGAAACCACCTGATGCAATGTAACAAAGATGATACGTCTGTATTTTAAGAAAGAAGAGCAATGCAATATAGTTCCTAAATGGGCAGGTGTGAAAGCATCCTGTACGTTTTGCAGCTGGTTTTATCTCACGTGGTTGTACTGCGCTGTGAGGCACTGTAAAGTCAGATCAGGGTAACAATGGAGTGCAGTTTCATTCACAGCAAGCTAAAAAAAGATCCCTTGAATAAGCTATTTCTAATGACATGGCTTTTCCTGGGCACATGTGATTCTTCCTGAGAATATTTTAGATGGTACTCCTAGGGATGTTTTAATTTGCTCTATATGGTCCCAGAAAGCGCTTTGTAATATGTCTGTCTTAAATACCTGCTGCTGTTTGGTATGATTAGGTGAACGTTTCATTTTCTGGTGCAAATCCATTTCTGAGGCGCTGATTTGAGATTTTCTGTTACCACTTAGTCTGCATGCATGCAATATAGGAAACCAGCATAGCATATGCTGGAGAGAATTCTAGATACCACTTCCATCAATTTGCCACTCAGCCAGTCAAGTCTGGAAATAAATGAGAATCTGCTGGTACTCTTTAAATTGTTTGCAGTTCTTGCAGTTGCTCCGGCTTGAGAAGTGCTGTTCTTTGACTCAATTTCAGACAGAATACATGTATGCAAGGTTGTGACAGTATGATGCTTGTTTTTAGAAAGCAATACTCCAAACTCACAGCTAGAGTATTTCTGTAGTAATGGAGAAATTCCTGAGCTAGCTTTAAGTGAGCTAGCAGTGGTACCAGCAGCGGTGCAGCAGAAGCTCCAGCTACAACCTAGGTATGTTGGGCTGAAGGTTGTGCTACTGTAGCACCCTCATTGTTAGTAGCTGATCCGGCTAGATTAAACTACCCGTGTGTTTTATTAAACTCTTCGTTCTTCTGTGCTTAAGTTCTGAAGTCCAAAAAACCCTAGTGCTAATCTTGCATGCCATGACATCACTAAATCAATTTATTTTTTTTCTGTCCTTGCTTTTGCTTTTGCTAATATCACTTACTGTTGGGGCCTTTGTCATCGTACGCAGTTTAGCATATGCATTGCTCATAGTAAAGATTATGTCTTTCCTATATGTGAGTTGGTACGAGCTTCATTGCAAGACTCATTCACAGATACCAGATAATCACAGAATAGGATTTCATGTGGACAAAGACTGCATGAGCAGGACTATAAATTGGGATTGTGGAATTACCGTAGTTTATCTTTTTACCTTCCATCGGTGGTCTCTCCTGCTATATGCCTCTATTCTGGACTAAGGTCATATTTATTCTGGAATAATAACTATTCATTTAGAAAAAAAATCCCTCCAACAAATGATACTACTGCTAAATATGCTCATATCTCCAAATCCTTAAAGAAGCTGTTTTTTACTTACCAGATTCCATATCAAATAGTATCTCACTAAAAGCAGGGTTTCTGCACTATGTGATAGAAGCTGGGACTGAAAAGAGATCGTTCCTGAACTCCTCCAGCAGCATTTACAGCTCCTGATCATATTCTAGAGCAAGCAGGAAATGCCCCCAGGAATATTGCCTGAGAAAAAAATAGCACAGAACTGTGGAAATCTGCCATTTGAAAAATGATATATCTAGCAAATGAATCATGACATAGAAGCTGGCCAGTTAATTCTTGGTTGCCTTAGATGGGATTACTTGTGTGGAAGGTGAGTAGGTTTCAGCCTATGGTAAAAGAAACATTTTGGCATCATTTCACATCATCGGGCTTCTGACAATGTAAAGCACATGCTGGCATGCACATGTCTGTGACTGCTGAGCTGAAGCAATGAACAGGGGAGTAATGCTACTAATCCTGCAGCTTCAGGAAGCATAAACCTGGCCCTGCTAAATTGTGATGTTTGCTTAAAAGGTAAACAAAATGTCTGTGGCACTTTTGTTTCATTTGTCTTCTAGGATTAATTCTTCTAGATTTTTTGGGCTTGGGCCCTTTTCTGCAAACACAAAGGCTAGAAGCAGATTTTTTGTTTTAAATGAAAGCCGAGGTTCTTACATAACTGCCTGATTCCAGGGCCTTGGCTTCAGGAAATGTAAAAAAGCAAATATCATATGGTTTACAACAAAGTAATGAGAATTGGCTACACTGCATGAGCATGGCTCAGAGGGAGAAACTGTTGTGCTTCTGTTTGTCTGTATGAAAATGAGATTTTCAAATCACCAAGGGGTACTTGGAAAAAAAAATCCTAAACGTTTGTCTCCAAAGCCTGAATTCTTCATAAATTCTGGGTTTTCAAATGCTGTTTTTTTACTTTAATTTCATTTTATTATTATTTTTGAGAGGTTATGACATGCAACTTGAAACAATTTTACAAAATTCTGCTTCCTTCCAAAATAAAAGCAAAATTCGAAGAATTAATCAGCTGACCTCAGCTTGTGGCATCGACAGCCTGCTTTTTGTAACAGCTGGGCACAGGGTGAGTGAGTTCTTTGAAAATCTTGGCTTGTCTGTACTGAACCTTTTTGAGAATTCTGGCTCCAGAAAGGTCACCTAATGACCAACCGTAGAGGGGTTTCCTTTGCCTTATTATTGTATCTTTGTATTTCCCCCGTTCCTTCTTGATTGAGGGAGCTTTTTGGGCAAAGCACATGAAAACGCACAGTTGGAAACAATCCTGAATTGTCAGGGAGTGGAATAAATGTTTCAGGAGGTCTTTTTTACTTCTGCCTTCTAGCATTTTCCTTCCATAACCAGAAGGGAGGAAAACACATTAAAAAACCCTTCTTAGTATAGAAACTTGAATATAGAAACATTATCCGTGCCTGACCCTATTTTATACCTTTCTCTGTTTGGTCTCTGTAGGCCTGACTTTTTAAGTCTTCTGTTCCTCTACTACCTCTGGCCTGTTTGGTTCTAGAAAACCAGTTTATTGAACTTAATATCCATTAGTATAAGACATCATTGATATCTTTTGTGCTATTTCAACTTGTAGAGCGACACAATTTTCCGGGATGGCTAAAATTCCTGGTTGGATTGGGTGTCAGAAAAAAAAAGTAAAAATACATATATTTTAAATGTTTTATTTCATTTTCTTTTCTATGCATTTGGAGAAAAAGAATGGTGTGTGCCAATACAGCTGCTTTTAAATGAACCATGCTGCAGCTTTTACTGAAGTAGAAGGGATTCAAAAGCCTGTTATTATGCATTAACTGTGCCGAAGGCACAATAACACAGTTTCATTTAAAGTGCACTTCTATTCTGAAAGATAGCTCTGGCAGAAAGACCTCTTGGGGTTGCTTATTTCTTCCTTTTTAGTGTTTTCTGTATGCAATCTGTTCACTTGTCAAGCAACCGGGGAGCTTTTTTAACTACCAGCAGGTCAAACTTATTCTGTGGTCTGCCTGTGATCAAGTCAAATTTTGCCAGTTTGGATGGGGCTGTCACTTCTGCTGAGGATGCCAGGCAGGAAGTAACCTCACGTTGTTGATGTATACCATAATATTCTGTGTTCTTTGAGGTGTCTCTACAGCAGGTATGAGGAAGTAGTAACACCCTATCTTAGTCACTGAAGAAAGCTAGGAAAATATAACTTTGTTGAATAGAGAAATACATTTGTAGTGAATTTGCAAGTAGGAATGTTCATTAAACAGCATCAATGATATTTTCTGAAGAAAGCTGTCACTTCCTTGTACTCCAGGTATATCTGTTCATACAAATGATTGTATTTCGTATTCAAACTATCACTGTTAGCAAGCTTTTTGACTTTGAAGGGCAGTTTTAATGCCGTTGTTCCAGGGTATCACTGGAATAACAACACAGCCCAGATGTGTTGTTAAAATGGATGACATGCCAAATGAAAGTCCTCAGACATTTAAAGAGAAAGGAGACTTCAGCCTTGGGCCAGATTCCCCTAACTGATCCATCTTACTTGCATATTGAAGCAGCCCAGAAGAGAGGTTCCCCCAGCAATGAAATTCTGCTGTATAGAGAAATCTGTCGAAGACAACTTCTCTGGTGGCTGTTCCTTGCACACCTGCACAAAGAGTTGTTTTGGGAGCAAGGCAGGAGGCAGTGGTCTGCTCTGACTGTCAAGGTGTTCTTTAGGCAGAGTACAACAATAAAGATAAAAGCAGCTCCAGTATATATTCAGTGAGAAAACCAGGGAGTTTCAGCCCACCCTCTGCAAAAACCTCCTTCTTTTGTGCCAAATGGAATGTTGTTTCAAAGGGCCTTACTTGTCCGCGGTGTCTTAAAATTGTTACACTTCCTGTAATCTTTTAAGTGCCACAGCTTGCCTGGTTGATTTTCAAAGCCCTCTGGTATTGAAGCCAGACTATCATTTTCCCTGGTTTTACAGCTTACTAATAGATTTTTAGTGAAGTCCTCGCAGACGTCACTGACATTGCAGACACCGCAGCCTCTCCTTGGCAGCAGACCTCTGGCTTTGTTGCACAGAGGTAGCAGACGAGGTTTGTAAATGGATAGGCTGAACAGGGCTTTCTTTAACAAGAATAAAAGCTTTCCATCCTTTAGTTCAGGACGGAATTTTAAAGTCTGACTAGGGAAAAGAAAAAAAAAAAAAAAAAAGAAAAAAAAAAGGAGACCTCTTTGAACTTGAGGTTATGTTACAAACAGCTCGTAGAAAGCAAGTGATGTTTGATCCTCCGGTCTGCTTCCAGCTGTGAGGTTTGCCTGTGAAAAATATATGAATTTTATTTATTTTTTTTCTTTTGGGATGCCAGACCTTTTAATAACTGTCCTTTCATATGCGAATCACAGTACAGATAGTTAATCCAGTCATCAGCACTTTTCCAAAACATTATTTTTTCAAATCAGGCGGTGATCTTACCAGGGCTCTACCTTTCTGTGTGGATTTAAGGACACAGACAAGTGGAGTCCAGAACTCTGCATAGCCAGATGGCTCCCCCCCTCAGATAAAAGAGTCTATTGACCAGAGAAGCCATCAGCTTTCAGGAAACAAAAAATAAGGGAAAAGGGTAGGGGAGAGGGGAGGTGGAAGGTGTGAAGCTCAAAGTGAGAAGCCAGAGGGATTAAATCCAAAGTAGAAAACAGTTTCTGTTAATGGCTGATCTCTGTAGTTAATGAACGCAACAGTCATGAGGTAGTCCCACTTAAAGCTTTTTACATTATTCCACAATGGTTATTCAGTCCTGAATGGATTATAAACCAAATTATTCCCCCTAAGCTGGAAACCGATGTATCTGCTGAAACACCACTAGTGCTGGACCCTGCTACTGTCGGAACTGCTGTGGCATCTTTGGCTCAGAGTACTGTTAACAGAGATGAGGCAGGATGAAGTAGTAAGTTTAACCAATAAATAAATAAATAAATACAAAATAAAAGGGACAACAAAGGGGTAATTGATAGAGGTTTGGTGTCCCGGGCTGATATTTTGAAGAATACATGCATGCTTTGTGGAAAACCATTCCTGAAGTCATAGTGGATGTTTGTTGAGTTCAGAAACTCTGTATTAGTGACTGAGACCAACAGCTTATTTCGCAGCAGCAGGAGCTAGGTGTGAAACTGAGGCACATTTAAGGCATGACACTACACTGAACTCCAGTCTTTTAATGTGAGGTGTTAGACTACACCAAAACCGAGTGTGGGTAAGTTCCCCTTTGTTCTGCACTGATTTGGAAATGTTCATGTCCTTGTTCTTAGTTAATTTGAGTGGACTTGACAAGTTGACAGTTGCACTGAGACTGTGGACCATGGTAGGTGTGTTCCAGGAAGGTCCCAGCTGTCTTCTCTGGGACTGCTACTTTGCAGTAACAAGGTTGAGATGCAGCTGTGTGAAGGCAACAGGCCAAAGCTACCCACAATAGAAAATAATGTGAGATAACTAGCTGTTCCCAGACAGAAAGGGAAACTAATCTTGAAGCAAATGATCTCTAGCTCTTTAAGGGCAGCTTCTAGAGGGCATATTGCCTGGAAGCCAGGGGAAAAATAATGGTGATCGCAGACCTTGGAGTCCTTTTTGAATTACATTTGAATTTGAATTACATTGAAAACATTAACACTAGACTCAGTGTACATGAAACGGTGCAGTCTGATGTGCTGGTGCGTCCTCATGTTACAGTACTTGTGCATCCGTGTGTCATCCCTGACTCCCATGTCATCACTGTCTCCCCAGCAATTTTCTTTTTGTTAGCAGAAAACTGTTAATGTAATATTTTTGATCCTTTGACGTTGCCTTAATGAGTGCAAATGCTTTTCTTTTTTATAAAAGAGAAAAAATCAAATACAAGCCCAGGGTTTGGCAAGGTATTAATGTTATTTTTTATTATAGCTAATCCATTCTTGTGCTGAAATTTTCCTAGCTTCATCCTGATGGAAGGAGAGCTTTGAAGGATATTTCATTAATGCACCATCCTATTACAATACATACATTAAATGGATTTAATAGTTTAGAGTTGAGTCAGTTATTTGCTTCATAAGCTGCCACTTACCATCCCACAGATAATCCTATTTGGCAGCTCTCTTTTAGTTGACCAAGGCAAATTGAATTACTATACTACAAAGATAAAAATTTGCTCATAATTTCTACTGTTTGCGAGGTGAGGGCTCTGGAGGAGGATTCTGACTGTGCCTCCTGCCATCTGGTACTTTGCCTGGAAATAGAAAGCTTGATCTTTGGCTTCACACAGCATTACACTGATTATGCACAAATGTCTCTCACAAAAGTTAGGAGGTGTTTCATCTCATTTTGCAGCCCTTTGCTCATAGGTTTTGTTGCTGTTCAGGTGGTATCATCTGGGAAAACAGTTTGCTAGACTTATCTCTAAAGGAGTTTCCTTTCAGATTTTTTTTCAAGCAAATAAGTGCATTTCTTTGAGTTGTCCCTTCCTGAATTGCTTTAACTCTGGTGCCTAGATTAGTATCCAGCAGCATCTGAGCTGATTTGAGGGAAAATCCACATGCCATCCTGCTACAAAAAACTGGAAACAGCTGTTAATGTGAGTGGGAGCTTAAAGCTCAGTAATTCTGATTTTTTATTTATTTTTTTTTTCCGGATGGCACCCAGGATTATTAGTGACTTGTAGTGGGTTTTGTTTTGGTTTGGTTTTGGTTTTGGTCACTTTACGATTTTTATGTTACCAGCTTTCCTGTTCAAAAGGACTTGCTGAGTGTACTGTTTTCTCCACTGACACTTCAGCAACATGTTAGCTAGTGGAGTTAGAAAGGGTTATTTTAAAATTTGAGTTGTATGTAACGTTTTTCATGAATTTAGTTTTCAAGTAATTCTGAAAAAATAAAAGTTTTCATGTACTGTGGCACGTTTATGATTTTCTAATGACTATTAAAATTTCCTCTACCATTTTAGGGAAGTAGTATTAAAAAGGAGGTCTTTATATGACACATTTTATATATAAGTACACTAGTCTTGGTGTGATATTATGATCTTCTGGTTGACTCTGTTTCAACTGTTAACACTGGAATGCATAAACAAAACAAGTCAGTAGTTTCCTATGAACAAAAATGTCCCTGCTCTTTTCTAAATGACACAGTTGCTGTCAGCACAGTGAAAATGCGCAGATTCTACAGCATCCTTATCCCGTTCATAGCAGCTCAGCTCACACAGGACCCCTGCATTCCGGGGGTGATTTCCTGGCTTTCCTCAAATCTCCAGCAGATTAGGTTAGTACAGAGTTACAAATCAGTGTAAGTTACAGTAATGAGGTGGCTGTCACAAGTTCACCTCTTGGTGCACAAGATGCTGGCATGTTGGCACCAGCTAACGATGCATGCACTTGCACGAGAGGTACCCACAGAAGCTCTTTTCTGCACACAGTGAAGAGCTGGTGTGCCACAACTGAGGCACAAACCCACGTGCTGGAGTGCAACACCAGGCCTTAGGAAGATGTGGCTCTGTAATGTAAAAATGGAATTGCACAGAAATAGAAATACGCTAAGTGTGGAGTTGGCTAAAGCTGCTTGCAGTGCTTACACAAATGGCACAAAATTGGAATATTCAAGCTGGCTTGTGAATGTGATTATAGAGAGAATTAAAGTGGAAGTGTTTAATTCTGCCTTCCATACATCCTTCCTCCCTTATACCTGTGCCCTGGGTGAGTCCAACGGTGGACACCCCTGGAAGGCAGGGGTAGGTAGCACAGCCCCTAAATTTAACGTGTCCTGAAGCGTGCACCCAGGGCGTGTGCGCCAAGATGCAGGCATTAAAAGCAGAAGTGAATTTTTTGTGTATGTCATTTGCCTAACCCCCTTCCTTGCAGAGGCAGAGTGGAGCCGGCTGCATGCGTATGTTCAAAGAGCTACAGCTCCCTTCTCCCTGGGAGGAGAAATTAAGGGGGTGTAACAGGCTTGAACGCTTAGCAGGTATTAAGAGCCAGCATGTTCCTTGCCTCTGTGAGTAAATCGAGAGCTGATAAGGTGAAGAAATCACGTGTCGAGGCAGGTTATAAAACCACTGCTCCACGTGGCTGTTGAGATGTTCTGTCGGGCTTAGGAGATTTTGAAATTTGACTTTGCTGGCAGGCTGCCTCACGCAGTATGGACAGGGCATGCGGGAGCAAGGCGCCGATAGCCCAGCAGTGATCTGCTAACAGCCTGAGCACGGGCAGGTGTCCCTGCTGTGCCCGGTCATCCCTGGCTGCTGCATGCCACATCTGCACCCCAGAGCTATGCAGGCAGCTCAGGCCCTGCAGCTGCTGCTCTGTACGGTTCTGGGCGTGCTGTTTGCATGCCTTGGGTTAGCTTTTTGGCCGCAGGCAGCTCAGCCAGAGCTTTACAGCAAAGGTGAGTCATCCTTGCTGTCGGGGCATAATCAGGGATTTTTAATGTTTCATCACTCAGAGAAAAAGGTGGCGGTGTCACCACCTCCTGCTGGTGGCTGGATAAACATCCTTTGTTTCCCCACGTGTGTGGGGAGAGGGAACAAGGTGCAGACTGATCCCAGTTCCAAGATAGACTTGGCTTTCTTGGTGGCCTCCCTTCCCCCTCAATAAATCTGTGCTTGATAAGATGAGCTGCAGGAGTCATGGGTTTGCAGCAGTACCAGCAGGATAAATATTTCTGTATTCTAGCTGATTTGAAGATGATTGGTGTATGTTCTCCTCCTTTTTTTTTGGCAAAGGTTAGCTCCATTAGATGTACCGCTCTTTATTTCAGCTCCTCATCCCATCTGTTCTGTCTCTTTTCAGTGGAAGCCGAGGAGATGCAGCTCCCACTCGGGCTGCCAGATAGCTCCATCTCCCATAAACGAGAAAATATCTCGGTGTGCAGTGGAGCAGTGCCCTCCTGCACAGACACGTCGGGTCTCACCGTGTGGGCAGAACGGGCTCTCTCAAGCTGTGACAGTGGCACGTCCCTGGGGACAGCCTATGCGGATGAGAGAGCACCGCTGGCCCTCAGATCAGGGGCGAGGATTCCCAGCCCTAAGCTAGGAACCAGGGGAACCCAAACAGCCTTTGCCTGAGCAACCAGGTTATCAGAGCAGTAGGTAGGAAAAATAAACCCGTGTTTAAAATCTTAAAAGTGTTATGCAGTCTGTAAATAAAGGAAAATGCATATAGGTGGGGTATACAGAATTTAGAGATGACCATCACACAAAATTTATGATTATCTGGATAATAAAAACATAAAGCAAATACTTATGCTGAAAAACTCCAGAGTTTGCCTTGGAACTCACTGGCAGGTGGCCTTTTTATTAGGGAGAAAATCTTATTTCCCCAAGTCCAGAATCTTGCTTCATTTCCCTGACTTCCAAAGATTTTGTAGTGTCTATAGTATGGGCACCATTGTGTAACATCAGTTCTGTTTAGAGAGGAGCATTGCCTTTGAGAAAAGTGGTCTTTGGGTTAGTTGATGTAAAAATACCTCTTTGAGGCAAAGAGATATTTATTACAAGTAGTAATTTATTAGAAATACAACAGCACCTTACTGTGTACAAAGCAAGTTGGTTTGCAGCGCAGCTGGCTTGCTTTTGCTTGGCTATCAGAAGCCTGGGTTCATTCCTCTCTTCTGGCTCTTACTTCTGGCATCTGCTAGTCTGCTGATTTCCTGCTCAGTATTAACTTTGAATAATTAAAGTTGCATTGGAAAGATACTGTTACTGATTTGTGTTCATCTTCTAGAGCTTATACTGATTCAACCATTTTAATGTTCCATGAAATGCTCACCAGCCAACCGAAGGAGTTTGCCAGGTAGGCAATAGCTCCCTGGTGGCAGATCTGTTCCGGCAGATCACGAGGCAGGGGCATATTGCCTCTGGGTGTATGGTGGCAGTAAGGGGAACCGTGCCTCTGGCACCGGGCACTTGTGATGGTGGGTTCCAACCTGCACATTATACAAAAAGATGTACCCCATGCTATGGTGTTGTGTTAGCATTGCTAGACACTCAGACCAGGGCTCTGGGCTCTGCTTCTGGGGGTGGAAGGCTGCCTTTTTTTATGTGTGTGGATGCCCCATCCCTTGAGCTGTTCAAGGCCAGGTTGGATGGGGCCCTGGGCAGCCTGGTCTGGTGGAGGTGTCCCTGCCCATGGCAGGGGGCTGGAACTGGATGGTCTGCGAGGTCCCTTCCCACCCAAGCCATTCTGTGATTATGATTGACGATTTTCTCCTAGAGAAGACGACTCCTTAAATCTTTTTTAGTTAATTATACTTTTAGTTTGAATTGTTAATAGCCGGATATTTATTTAAAACCACATGCTTTGGGCGCTGATTAATTTTTCCCGTACTTTATTGCATGTGGTGAGGAATAATTCCTGTGAGAAATTTTGCTTTTGGCAGCTAGTGTAGTCGACAGGAAGTTCTTACATTTGATGATATTCCAATATTACCCCAAAAGGATATTCCTCCCTGGTTTCCATGTGGGGGGAGTGATATTACTGAATTTTACTACATTGCATGTAACTATAATTGTACAGTATATATTTAGAGTACTGTGTATATGCATAGTAATATTGTAATAAGTGATATAGAATAGTAATATGTTGCTGCATATTGCTGTAGGGAACCTGCTGGGCTGTTACATGTATATAAGGTTCTTTTGGCATCTTAAAATGTCTGTCTGTAGATAGAAGCATTGCAGATTGCTGCGTCTTGACCAACAGTTTGTGGATTGCCCTGCACTGCCTTCCAGTAACAGTAAGAACATCCACTCTAAATGAAGTGTCTCAAAACTACAGAGCAACCAGTTTTCTCCCAGTTAATTTTATATTTCCACTATCATTCCCTTGTTTTAGGGTAAGTCACGAAAAACCTGCATGAAAGGAAGATGGTTTATTCACATATTTTTATTTTAGAAATACTTGAATTTGTTTGGATCGGTGGGCAAATGTCTTTTATTTGTGGTGTGGCTTGCATTTGTAGAGCAATTCTGTTTTGTGAGGCCACAAATCTCTTTAGAGTGCAGATAACAGGCCATGATGACTGTGGAGAACTGTGGCAATGCAGACCCACTTTCTTGGAACTGCTGCTAAATACAGATGTGCTGATTATCTTTAGGCATGGAAGTACTCTGTGTACTCTTGAATGGCATTGTGTTATTCAAGGAGTGATTGAGTATTATTGTGCTACTGTGCTGATGCATTTGTGTGTTTATATCCACTGTTCCTTTCATTTTTCCTGATTACAGAAGGAGGACCAAGAATAGAAGACTGATCTATGATTTGGAGTATCAGAAGTATTTAAACAATATTTATTATAAAGTTATACATTTTCCCCCCGAGATTTAAAAGAAAAGACGCACCTTTATCTTGGGAAAGCTCTGTTCATCCTATCAAGTGTTGATATTGGTTCCAGTTGGAAGACAATAGTAAGAGCAGGTCTCATTGAAAAGCCTATCAAAAATCAGTAAAGGAATTGTAGTTAGTCATCATTGTGCAACTTTTATTTTATGCTAAATACTTTGCAGACTGTTAGTAGTTTTAAACAAACTGTAGTGGTTTTCTAATAGGATGGAGGATTTAGAGGGGTTTTGTAAAATGGTGAATTTGACTTTAGGAAGGAAGGTGACATTTATGTATATAAGAACTTAAACACTGCCTGCTGCCAAAATATTCATTCAAAAATAATACATCTGTGGTAGTGGACACTAATTAAAACCAGATTAAATCTTTACCTTGGCATGCAGGCACTGTTCAAGTCTTTGGCAAGCCGGACGCATGGCAAGCCGGACGCATGCAACGTGTACAGATAAGGGCCATTTCTATGTTTATATAAGGCTCAAAGTCTGAGGAAGTGAATTCAGGTCGAAACCAGAAGATCTTCTCACTGCAGCTAAGAAATACAAGTGTGTTTGGTGATTACAAGTAACTTAAATTTAAGACACTCCAAAAAGTTTAAGCTTTGAAAGACCTTCAAAGGGTCACAGTGCAACATTTCCTGCAAATTCAGCTGTTTTATAGTTCTTGAAATTCATTATCTAAAAACATCACCCTTTTCAATTTTTTTTTTATATTCATGATTACTCTTTGCAAGATTATATCAAGCAATTGAGAAAATAAGCCAACTGAAATTGAAAATGGATGCACATAGGTAATGTATTGTATTTTTCTCAAGCTTATCTTTAAGCTCACAGACTTGAGTACAGGGAAGATGATCATGTATTGCCTGTTTCGTCCCCAAGTTTCAGTATGTTATGCTAAGTTCTTCAGAACCTTCCAAAGCTCACCTTGTTGTCAATCTCTGCAATACAGCTCCTTGCTGAAAGTAACACCTAGTTCTGAATAGTAATTTAATGACTTCAATGCATTTTGATTTCAGTGGCTGAAATAATTTTCACCCTTAAACATCCCAGACTCCCGTCTGAGGTTCTATAGATCTCTATTCCTGTCTGTCTTGTCATCCTGAAAGTTTTTATCTCATATCTTTCTTCAGCTCTCTGATTTATTTGTTGTCTTTGTCTCCAACATCTGGAATCCATTTTTCATTCTGTCGCCTCTGTGTGTAACACAAATTCTTTAACTGAGCTCTACACATCTTCACTGTCACCCAGAACCAATCCCCAGACTTGTGTCTTTGCACATTCTTATGGTCCACCTACCATTTCTGTTTCATCCCTTCCTTTGCCAGATAGAGAGACTAGACTTTATGAGAAAATACTTGGAATCACCTTTAATCTTTGTGAAACTGTTGTTTGAACTGTGGAGCCGCAGAAAGGTTTGTATTAAGAAACCAATGGAGAGTTACAATCCTTGCACAATATTTCAGGGCGAGGCACACTTAAAGTCAGGAATGTTATTTCTGGGCGGATTTTTGTGCCTGTGGCAGTCACTTTGGAAGTATATTAAGAGGAGACACAGCGGAGTTAATAGTAAAAACAAGGCAAAGAATGTGAAACTCTGTACAGGGGAGGTTGGTTTAAGTGGTTGGAATGATAGTACTTAGTGACACCTAAGTATCAGTTCTCTGTTTCTAACAGAAAGCAGAAAAGAGACTCTGAGGTGGCAGGCTGTAATGTACTGAAGATGCATTTATGTTTGGTCATATATTTCTACATATGTTATTCTTCAGTCTTATAGTCATTTATAGATGCTGTAAAATACGTAAAATATGTATGTTTCTGTTTCAGCCATTAATGAATTTCCTGAAGATGTATTTACAAATAAAGAACGGCAGCAAGGAGGGGTTCTGCTTCACATCATTGCTGTAAGTTTTCCTCTACTGTGCTTAATTTCTGTTTTCCTTGTATTTTTTATTTTTTAAGATGTCAGTCATCTTAGTGCCCTTACTAAATAAACATCTGTATTAAGCAACCTAATAATTTGATTTCATTCTTCTGATATGTCCATATAGTACAAATGCTCAGAAGGAAGTATTTATTTAAGAAAATGATGCAGGTCTGAATTTTCAGTGCCTGTGCATTCATCCTCTTGGAGATAAAATCCTGGGCCCATGGATCACAGAGGGATTTCTTCCACTGACTTGTATGTCTTTGCATTTCATCTTATGTAAACGGACATTTAGATTCCTTTATTGATGACATCATCCATGATGTGGAAGATTCTTGATTCTCCTTCTTTTATATTGTGCCTCTATGCAAAAGATGCAATTATAATATAAAACAAACAAACAAACAAACAAGCAAAACCCCCACCAAACTGAAGAATATAGAAAAAGTCATGTAGAGGTTTATATTTTATTACAGAAAAAGCAAAACAAATAAGGCCTGCAGGGTCCAGCATTCAGTTCCAAGCTCAGGAAAAAATAAGGTGTTTTTGATGGAGAACAGCAGGATTAGGCCTACTATGCAAACAAGAAACATAAATCCATGTAAGACAGTGGGAGAGTCGTGTGCATGCATGAAATCAGGGTCATTACTGAGAGGTGTGGTGCAACAAGCCATAGTCACTTACTTCCAAGTGTTATTATTTATTCTGTGGTGCTAATCAACAAGGTGTTGCTTTCTCTTCAATTACTTGGTCCAATAATCAATTGAAAATTTTAGCGAGGAGTATGTAACTTGGTAATACCCTGGCTGGTACTTTGCTGTCTAGGGATTCTTTTGAGGCACCCTGTTCTTTCAAACTGTGGTATGTCATATTCTAGGGTCTGGCAGCCATTCTTGGCCTAAACTTAACCCTGGTACAAGAATCTGCTTTTATGCTGTAAAATGATCAGCAGAGATATTTTTATTTGGAATGGGATAGAAAATGAAGCTATATATTCTTGCTAGTCTGAATAAATATAACATTGCCTTTTTCTTATTTTTATGTAGAGGAAGTATGTGAAATATTTCCTGAATTTATTTTCTTACAGGCTCTGTACATGTTCTATGCTTTGGCTATAGTATGTGATGACTTCTTTGTTCCGTCCTTAGAGAAAATCTGTGAGGTATGTTAAATAACTTTATTCCTCTTTTGAAGATTTACTTGGAGAACATCAGAGAACTGAATATCTTTTGCCGTCATTGTTTGAGTTCTTTCCTGTGAATTTTTTGGCCTCAGTGCTTTGCAAATGATTTGGGCTTTCCAACAAAAATCTAACTTGTGGTCTGGGCACACTGGTCCCCCTGGCCATGTTCAGAGAGATAAATGGAATGACTTAAGGTGATCAGCCCACAAAATCCAACCTTAAATACCTGAAGCATGTAGATAGGACGGATATGACATATGGATGAATTGAGTTTATTACTGTACTCCTAGTTTTAAAATTTACTTGTGAAAAAAAAAAAAACAAACATATAGACAAATTAATGTGTTGGCTGTGCAATTTTTATTGCACATCTGCCACTGTTACCAGCATGGGAAAAGTGCTTATGGGGTCCTAGGATACAGTGGAGAAAAGTGAGAAAGGATAGAATGCATGAGAAATGCATATCTTGGTTTGATATAGAATGGGAATACATATTAATATGTCCAAAAATTTAGTACATTCCTTTACATAATTGTTGAGAAGATGTTGTAAAATCACATGTAGGTTTCTAATTAAGGGAGATGATCAGAAAGGGTAGAATTTGTACTTGGCAAGAAAATGTTATGTTAAGTAAGGCTTTGGTGAACTACTACAAAATGCATACAAAATACAAGACCAGATTTTGTTTCCATTTTGATGGCAAAGTGGAAGACTCATCTCCTTCACTTTTAAAAAAGTGCATATGACCATTTTCTGAAAAACTCCTGTAGCTAGTAAAATAAGTCTATTTTCCTATGGATATATGCTTTGAATTCCAATTAATGTTACTTAGAGTACTGAGACAGCTAAGAATTCAAATAGTTAGCATACTTATGTTTGAGCTCCTTCAGCAATATGACTGGTTAAAGATCGCATGGTAGAGTAAGAGCTTGTGTTTCTGTTTTCTCAGGTTCTGTAGGATGCCATTTTTATCTGATTAAAATGTTGCATACTGACTGAGAAATCCACCATTTCTGTACTTGTCCTTATGTCACTAACCACTTCTCTGTCCTCGGAAGAGAGATGAGGTACTAACGACGAGTCTAGAGACTCTCAAAACAAAAAGCTTCTCCATGAAACCTACTTTATAGTTCAAAGGAAAGATTCTCAGCTTGAAATTGATGCAGCTCACTTGTGGAGTTAAATGTTTCTACAGGTCTTAGAAGTCTGAAGGATCTATAACCTATTAGAGCTTAAGAGACACTGTCGTAAAAATAGATCTAACTACTGTGCACTGGCCTCTTTATGTATAATTGGACTAATTTTGTGTGTGTCAGTGGACTCACTTTTGATTAACACAGTCGTAAGTGAAGACAGAATTAGGCCTGGTGTTAATAAGATTCATTCACAGAGATTATATTTTTCTCTTGTCAATTTTGAAATTATAGAGACCCCAGGAATTGGCCTTAATTCTTGAATGATTGTGTTTAAAGTACCAAAAGTGAATTCATGAATACAATTTGAGTTTACAATCTTTTTGAGTCTGCAGAAATGCTTTTCTCTAATCAGCTACATCTAAGCCACAATCAGCTAATCAGTTATTTATAAGTACATAGTATTTTCTGACACCTCACTGGCTTAGGGTAAAAACATTTTACTTGTCCAAAGTCTATTTGCCTTCCCAAGAGGCAGTGTCTATTTCTGTATCACAATGACTGATCATTCTTTAATAGCACTGTGGCCAAAAATGATGGGCTTCTATCTTTGCAGCTACGGAACTGTGCAATACAAGCAAAGTACCAATTACTTACATAACCAAAACTTCTCTTCCAGAAACTACATTTGAGTGAAGATGTTGCTGGGGCCACATTCATGGCTGCAGGGAGCTCCACGCCAGAACTGTTTGCATCTGTTATAGGTATGGAGCCCACACACGAGTTTTCATGAGATCTGTTAAAAAATCAGCAGCAGATCAAGCAGAGGTATCCAAAAGTAATACTATTCTTCTGTCAATTTATAATCAGCAATTGCAGCTGTCAGCGAGTCTGTGGTTCATGGTATAATTAACTACTCAAAATATCTCATGAAACTGTGAATCTCCTCTCAAAACACAGGGAGGAATGGCTGATTCTGAGTATAGGAAGTAAAAGAAGAGATTTATTGCAGTCTCCTGAGGGAGAATTTGAGGTATTTGATGCCTCTTTTGCTTCTTTCTTCACAAATAAAAGGAATTAATTTTAGCAAGGAAGTAGGAGAACAAAGAACAGTGGAAAAGAACAAATTAATGTACAGATAAGTCAGATCTGTTAAGTCAGAAGGACATGATGTTCTGTGTACATTACAGATTTTTTCAAGTAATCTCTGTACTATTAAGGATTATTTTTATAGAAAGGAGGTTTAGATGGCAAAAACAGTACCTATTAAGAGAAAGAAGGACATTGGATTACACTGGTAGGGAAGGAGGAAAGCAGCAAATATGATACATCTGTTTTTAGTAAAGCTTTAGTATTCTTTCTGCTATTATAGTGACTGACATTCTTACACACTTCAGGGGAATACAGTCTAAAGGAGTGCACTATATCATATCCAAATTATTAAAAAGCAGTTTTCAAATATTAGTAATTAAAAGCTAGATTTAAAGCTGGAGATGGATCTCAAGACACTACAAAATGTCACGAATAACTTATTTTCATGAATAACTGGAGTGAAATGAGGGGAACTAGATGGAAGGCAAACACAGGATGAAGAAAGATCGTGATCAATTTGAAATCAACAAGATGAAGTTTAATACCAGCAAATGAGAAGCATAAAAAAAAGGGAAGTGAATATATATGTAAGGGGAATAATAACTGGTTGGAGAGCTATAGATCTAACAGCGCCTTGATGTATTGCAAAAGAAGCAGGAGTTGAGGAAGAGTTGATGGTGGAATGTTGCAAATAACAACTGATTATATGTTGGGAACATTTATAAAGCCTAAGCGTTATAAATGATTCTGCTTTGCTCAGTTCTGCTAGACAGCATTTGGGATATTGCATCCAGTCTTGTTATTGTGCTTCAAGAGAGTTGCAGACTAATCAGAAAAAGTGCAGAGATGAGGAAAAAATGGTAAGATGTTCAGAAATTATTATCTTAAAGTAAATCTTGAAAAAAAATGTAAGTCTTTAAGTCTATCTTCAGTGAAAGATTTAAAGTACAAGTAAGACACAGCTTTATAGTGCATTCAAGTTATCTTTTGTCCTGTCACAGTGCTGAAGATTACGTTAGGTAATCCATGGAGATCTCTTCCAGCCCTTAGTTTTTGTCATTCTGATACAACTGCGTTACCAATAGGTATTTGAGGGATTGGTGGGTTCAGTACTAAAGGAAACGTGACTGTTGGTACTAGAACACGTTAAGTTTGAATCCTCATTGCCTGTTGGAGTCAGAAGGCACACATTACTACACACAAGATAGCTATCAATTTTTTTAGGGAAGAATCTATTATTACCATGAGACATTCCAAGAAGATGCTAAATATTGAATGCCTGAGAGAAAGGTTTCTGTGCTTTGTTATACTGTGTGAAATGAATTTCATGCTCCTGATGTGATTGAAAATGTTTTTCACTCATTTGAATGGATTATTATACCAGTAACAGCCAACCTGTGAAACGCAGGACTTAGTGTAGTGTTAACTAGCTAAGGAAGTTATTTAATTTTAATAAAAAATATATGTGTAGAGATGTTTGACCAAAAATGGGGAGCTGTTAACTAGACTAAAAGCACAAAATATTCCATGGAGAAGTGAGAAGTTATTACAAAGCATGTTTTCTAAAAATTCCAAATGATCTGGTATTCCTGGGTAGCACGTGTTCTGAATAATGGCTTGTGGCCTAAAAAGAATGCATATTTTGCTCATTCTGCAGGTGTATTTATCACTCATGGAGATGTAGGAGTAGGGACCATTGTTGGTTCAGCAGTTTTCAACATCCTCTGCATTGTTGGTGTCTGTGGACTGTTTGCAGGACAGGTTAGTAAAATGTATATGTTTGTGGAGTTCAATTGCTTATATTTTAGGTGTTTGCATGAACAAATATTTAAAACATATTTAACATATTTAAAAAAGAATAAAGAAGAAAAGAACCATTAATTTAAACAAACAAACAAAAAGCTGGCATGGGGAGAAATGTCAATTTTGGAAAGAATTTACATATACTTTGCAAATAGCAAATGTTTCCACAAAGTTCAGCTGTAGTTTCATCACTCTGAACATGTAGTATACAGAGGAACCTGATTCCTTTTCATACAATACCATGTCCACAGTCAGCTGATCAATGGCCTCTGTCAATCCTTCCTGGTACTGATTGTGATCAAAGAATCTGGGACTCAGGCATGAGATTTAGTCTCTCTGCTCACTAGATTGCAAGACTGTGTATCAATTCTTTTTCTGTATTAAGTCCGATATGTCCACAGCTGGAATGAAGTGGAAACCATTGTTTCGCTGCACTACAATGAATTGTACTTCTGAGGTGAATTTATGGCAAACTAAAATATTATTAGTAAAAGAAAAAAAAAATCTTTAAAAATTATTAGTGGAAGTTTCTATATGACTTTTATCAATGGTGGTTATTTTAGATCAATTGTTTAACAAACTCCTATTAGCATAAAACTACTATTTGTTCCAAAAATTTTAATCGTAATTCTGCTTGCACACGTAAGTGATTTCAAGGTGGAAACCTTTGTTTTGTCTTTAGAATCACTTAATTCTGTTGTCTAAAGCTGTGATATTTTTCAGGTGGTTTGTCTCACCCAGTGGGCTGTGTTCCGGGACTCTGTGTACTACACGTTATCTGTTATCGTGCTTATTGTTGTAAGTAGTTTTCTTACCAATTAAAGTGTTTCATTGCTTGAATTTTTGGAGGACCAATCTGCTAAGCATGCTAGTAAACATTTTTTTCCCAGCTAGTTCTAGTGACATCCAGAAGTGAGTGCTCAGCTCTACAATATGATCCAAATATGAACACTTCATTCAGCCCCACAGAATACGCGCCCATCACATCTGTTAGTGTCCATTCATGTTGTACCTACAGCCTGTAAAGTTCTGCAGACTAGTAGGCTGTTGTTATATGGTGCAGTTAGCAATGTCTTCTGACCTGGGGGACTTTTAGGGGAGATAAAAAGTTTTGAGCTGCACCTCTATTTTAACTAGACAAGGTGGCTATATCTTGCTTCTACACAGTAGTTTTATTTCACAGGCTCTGGGCAAATTTTTCTAAATAGAGCAATGTGAGGTATCACTTTGTTTATCTAGAACAGTGTAGTAGGTCCTGAACATGCGCTTTTATAGTGTCCGGTAACAGGGAGTGGAAGAAAGTCTGATCTGTAGTAAGTATATTTAACTAGCTGCCCAATCAGTTACAGGAGTTACACAGCACCATAGAAGCATAGGATGGTTTGGGTTAGAAAGGACCTTTAAAGATCATCTAATCCCACCTCTCTGCCATGGGCAGGGACACGTCCCACTAGACCAGGTTGCCTGAAGCCCCATCTAACCTGGCTTTGAACTCTTCCAGGGATGGGGCATACAGAGTTTCTCTGGGCAACCTGTGCCAGTATGTCACCACCCTCAGAGTAAAGAATTTCTTTATATCTAATCTAGACCAACCATCTTACAGGTTAAAACCATTGCCCCTTTTCCTATCACTATGTGCCCTTGAAAAAAGTCTTTCTTAGAAGCCCTCTAACTATTGAAAGGTTGCAATAAGGTTTCCCAGAAGCTTTCTCTTCTCCAGGCTAAACAACCCCACTCCCTCAGCCTTTCTTTGTAGGAGAGGTGCTGCAGCCCTCTGATCATCCTCCTGGCTGTCCTCTGGACGTACTCTAACAGGTCCATGTCCATCATGTGGCCCCAGAGCCGAACACAGCATGATCATATCAGCTGCACCACTCAGCTTGGTGTCATTCACAAGCTTCCCGAGGGTGCACTCAATCCTGCTGTCTATGTCACTAATAAAGTTGTTAAGCAGTACAGACCCCAGGGACCACTGCTTGTCAATGGTCTCCACCTGGACATTGAGTCGTTGATTGCAACTCTCTGGATGCAGTCATCCAACCAATTCCTTATTCACCGAGTAGTCCTCCCTTCACATAGCCCTCCAATTTAGAGACAAGAAGTACATAGGGTGGAGTAAAATGTGTGTAACCACTTGGCCTAAAAGCAGAAGTGAAACATCTTCCTCTTTTGCTAAAACTAGACTAGCTGTTGAAAGGACTCAGAGCCATGTTTCTTCAAAATACATGATTTCACTATCATTTGCAGGTGCACAGCACATATGTCTTTCTCACACTCACACTTAATAAATAATATTTATAACAGTCACTGACAAGATCCAAGTTTGGTGCTTTGGAGCTGTGAAAGTTTTGGTTAGAAAGGGTCAAAGGGGGAAAACTCCAGTAGTTTCTGTGTAGACATGACTGATATTTATTAAATAAATTTGAATGCTTTTCAAGATAGATCAGAGACGTACATTTATGTTTCCTGTTTTTTTTTCTTCTTCTAGTTCATATATGATGAGAAAATAGAATGGTAAGTTGTGTAAACTATTCCTTACAGTCCCGTTTCACCATGAGACTGATCAGTTAGTAGAGTTGCAGTGTACCTAGATTTCATTCATGCACTGTGTAAGATCAGCTGGATTTGACACCTAGGAAATTCAAAGTATTTTCTTTGGTTATATTTTTTTTTAAGATGATCAGGAGAATCTAAGAAAATTTAAAAACTTGGAAACATTAACTAAGTGAACAGGCTATGCATAAGACTTGAAGGACTCATACATGCAGGGAGCATAACCAAAGTTCTCCTGCTCTTACCCTAGTTGTTAATGGTTAGGGAGGTACTAGCTGTCCTACTGAACAGTACAAGGTGGGATTCTAGTGGAAGATGATAGCTGTCTTCTGAAATAGTCTTCTCAGAGTGCCTGGCCTGTGCATTCTGTGAAATGACAGAATGCCTTGGCATTGTGATTCTCAGAGAGCAGCTCTGGTTTCAGTCTGTGTAGCACATTTCTGAAATACATGCGTTACATTTTTTTTGCAAGTTTATTGGAATGTGGGAATCTTGCTGCCCTCATTTTCCTGAGACACCATTAAATCTTAATGACGTGAATCCTCTGTACACAAACATGACTTGTACTAGATATCTAATGCACATTTCTACATAAACCTTGTGAAGGATACAGCTGTTTGAGTGGCCTTTAACACTTTTTTTTTTTTTTGTCTCTCTGAGGTGGGAAAGCCTTATACTCATCATTATGTATTCATTCTACATACTTATCATGAAGTAAGTGCTTTTCTGTTCCATGTTCCCTTTAGGTGTTGACTGACCATCATTCTTTTGGTGTGTTTTTGTCCTTGGTCCTCCTCCTGAGGACAGTGCAACTAGTCATGTTTCTGTTTATGATCCCTTGCATTTTCATGCTTTATCAGTTTTGTTCCAAGTATGTGCTCAGCCAACAGCAAATATTTTCATGCATCCTTTTCATAGTGCACTGAGGTGAAGTAGCTTTCAGAAGTAGTTGAGAGGAAGTGTCATTATACAAAGATTGTTGAAAAAGTCCACAGCATTGTAAGCGCACAGCATGTCAGCTGTTACACATGCTCTGTAGCCTTTGGAGAACAAAGCCAGACAGATAGACAGCTAAGCATGCACTGATCTTCAGACTATTTCATACAAGATTGTGTATGACATCCTTCTTATGTACTGTGACAGCCTCTGACAGGAGAGTCAGAGATCTGACTGCTACTGAAAGGATTTGTGAGTCCACCTTTAACTGGAAGTTGCTGAGACTTCTCCCTTGGTGTCCTGCCCTGACAAACCACCCTTTTTGGAACCTCAGCCTCCCTTCTCTCCCACCTCAGGTCTTAGCAGAGTTCATTGACAGCACTCTATGGCCCCACCCTAGTGCTAAAAATTCTTTAGGTTTCGGTCAACAGTCACAGAAATACTCAAGTGCCCGCCGTGGGGAACACTGTACTGAGAGAAACAGTGAGGTGGATTGAGAGCTGGTGCAGGAGGAAAGAGCCCATTGTACACTGAATGCCCTGACTCCAAAATCCACAGCTCCAGTGTTCTGCCTTCACTGAATCTGCTCGTGTCTTTTCACATTCTGCTGTATCTCATGAGAGAGGCACAACTCTTGCTTTGCTATTATCTTGCCAGTGAATTGGATAGTCCTTTCTCATAGCTTCATATTAGTTGTCAGAGAACACGCATTTACGCTTTGCTGCTTGCCTGCATAAGTTGTTCTCAGACACTTAAAAGTTTGACGAGGAAATGAAACAATCCAGCCTTTTCAGACCTTTTCCCACTTTCAGGTACAATGTGAGGATGCAAAATTTCTTCACCCTCAAAAGCAAGAATGTTGGAAATGGTGACGCAGTCAACAACGAGCTGGAAGATGGTAATAAATGTTATGCCTCTAGTTGTGATGACCCATCCATTCCATTACTATGCAAAGGTAAGGCTGAGCAGACAGGACTTGGAAAAAAATAGTTCACAGGATATCCTTTTTTTTCCTCTTTAATGCTGATTAAAACAGTGTTACTATTCATCTTAAGTAGGAATATTTATTCGATTAACTTGAAAATTCAGCAGTCAGATCACCAGGTGAAAAAAAATCAAAATTTTATTTTGTGGAGATTGGAGATTCTGAAAACAAGCTGCTTTGCACATGGGCAGTTTTGTTTCCTTTTTATCTCCTCTTCAGTGATGAGCATACAACAGTGTGAATTTTTTTTTTTTTTTTTTTTTTTTTTTTGCAAGGAAGAATGTTATTTTCACTTAAAAAAACTAGTTTTGGACTAAAAGCTGAGGCTTGGGTCTTGATGGAAAGAAATGCACAGATCAGTGAGCAAGAGGGATTACATATTGAGTTCAGATCTTCAGGAGAGTAGTTTTGACGTGACTAAATAGTTCTGCATACATTGCCAAGCACATATGTAAAATTGAGAAATGCAGGTTCTTTGCAGTCTGAGTATCTTTATCATAAAGGGGAAGAAGATGATACCTATCTTTGGGTACTGAAGGTAAGGAAACATCCCTGGGTATTTATTTTTTTTTTGTAACTGTTTTTATCATTGTCTTACCCCTTCTCTCTTTCATTCCTTCTTTTCTCTGTAGAGCAAAATCATTGCTACATTAAAAGCTCAAGCCATGTAATAATTCAGTGAGCTGTTGAGCTACTCTTAATGAGTGAGGTCTCCTTGCTGTGTTCTTTGCAAACATCTCACATTCTGGGAGACTGAGCTCAGCAGCAATGTAGGCAACATTTGGAAAGATCCTCATTTAATAAAAAACAGTGGCAAGCAGGAATTTGTAGCAGATGCAGAAAATCCTGCTGTTTTCCTGCTTTTAGTGTTTAGATGGGGTTTAGTGTTTCAAGGTAGGTAGTATCAAAGATTTATCCAATGACAGCACTCTGGTCTCTGGTCTCAGTTCTGGTGTTTAGACAATAGTTCAATATTGATTTAAAAATACTTCTCAAAGTAGCATAATTAAGTGAAAATGTCTTTGAAATATTTTGATTTCATTTTACAATGAATTTTTGTGAACATTGACTGTGATGTAGTGAAGTCCATCGCTTGGACATGGAGATACAGTCCAAGGTTTAGAGGATACCTGCTAGGGAATTTGTTACTGATGTATTCCTGTGGGGACACAGGAAACAGGTGATCCAGCAATAGAATACAGATATTAATGATTTTTACTTCTGAGGTGTTTGTTGGGTTCTGATGTCTTTAGGCGTGACTTAAGCTATACACTTGTAAGTTTCATTCCCTATAGCCACTTTGTGGTAATGGTATGATAACACAGACTGCTTGCCTGTCCACCTATTTCCTTTTCAGGAAATGTGAAGATTATTTAATGCTTGTGAAGAACATGTAGAACTTTTAGGAGAAGCAGCAAGAAAGCTAATGAAAGCCTGGGCATGAGAATGATTTTTCTACTAGTTGCTGTTCACAGCTTATTTCTTCTTAATTTTCTTAAAAGATGCTCTGAGACTGCAGTTCAATCGGATTCCTTTTGCCTTCTCCAGTACCCATTACACAAATACACGCTGCACTAGAGGGACCATTGTTCGCAGTGTGAGAGTGTAGATATTATCACAGGTAAAGAGTGGAGAACATGAACAAGAAATTAAGGAGATTATGGGGTTTGGAGTAGGTTGTCGTAGAGGAAGACGGCAGTGTTAGCCTAGCTGCTCTGGGTGCATTATGTGTCAAGAAGCTGTTCTGGAAAACCATCACATGGCTCCCTGTTCTCTCTCTCCTGTTGGATGAAAATCTGCCATGTGATGTGTGCTACATCAGTGTTAGCTGTTAGTTGACACCTGGCTGGCTTCACAAGCTGAGCTGCACTTTCTTCAGCAGCAGCTTTCAGAAACAGCAGCAGTGCTAGTAGCTGGGAGAGAATAACTGGAGCTGTCCTCTGCCTTATCTCCAACCAGTGGTTAGCAAGTTTCAGGACCCACTGAAAAACCTCCCTTGGCTTCACCAAGGTGTAGGTCTAACCATAATGATTTTCCACAGCGGTGAAATCTGATTACTTCCCCACAGAAAACAGCTTCTTTGGGGGAGGAACATTTGTCCTACCAAGGATGTTTTTCTCTGTTGCTTGATGTGCACATAAAAGGGGTTCACAGTATATACTATACAGCTCTCTTCTATGCTTGTAAGTTTTATTATTTTCCATAGCTTCCAATAGTACTTTATAAAAGCTCCCACTACTGGAGTTTTGCAGAGAAAAAGGAGAGCTTTTCACCAGTCAATTTCAAGGGTGAGTTCTACACACATGGGTGAAAGCCAAGTTTTAGTGCTTTTTGAATAATGCTTCATTATAAAATGCAAACACGTGGCTTACTGCCCTTGGGTTTTACTATATTGACCCAAACTTCCACCAGGTGGCATGGTTCGATGTCTGCCTAAAAAGAGAAACTCTTGGAAAAATGTGAGTTTCTGAACAGTGTGACGTGGGTACCTGAGGGCCAGATCAGGGGTCAGCTGAAGTCAGCAAGCAGCTTTCTGTTGACTTTGACAGGGCTGTTGGTGATGAGATGGGGTTTAGATATTCTGTTAAAAGGAAAAGCTGTTCTCAGAAGATATTTGTCTGAGGAATATCACAAAGGAGAAGTGAAAAGGCTTTTCACTGTCACACATTTGTAAAGATGTGGGATTTTTGCAATTTTTAGACGGAGCCCGTTTGTTTTGTATGGGGCCAAGATATGTATATTTATGGGCATATGGAGTGAGACTGAAGAGCTGTTAAGAAAATATATGAGCAATTTGCTGCAGAAACTCAAAACAGCTGCAGTTAGTCATGTATATATATATATATATAGTGATATATTTTACATCATTGCTGAGGCTTTATCAAAGCTGAGTATGTTTTGTTACTGTCTCCTTATTGCTTTAAGAAGCAGTTCCAGAGTAGCTGCAATGCTTTCATGCTTTTTTCACAGTGCTTTAAGATAAAGAAACACTGTGCAGACTTGACTGAAGAAACTCACTTGAGAGCAATTAATCTGATGATACTGTTTAAAAGATGTCTGACCTTTTCTCCTTACCAGGATTGCTGTCAGACATTGCTTTTTCTTTGTCGAACTACATACAGCAAATGTTAAGCTACTGTGCTTGGGTCATCTTCTGTCAGGCCTGGTTTCCAGGTAGCTTGCCTGGCTATATATAGTCCTTCACAGGAAAAGCTGCCACGCACTAGCTGTAAAGTCATCGGAATGGCTGGGCTTCTCATTTGTACGATCTGTTGCACTATTCAGCAAGGTTAATTTGTTTTAAATGTCAGAAGGGGGAGGATAATTGCTCCTTTATGTTTGCATTACCAAATGCAAAATGACTACTAGTTCTGTTCTCCGTCAGAGATTTAGCTGCAAGGCAGGACTACAGAGTGGATTGTTGGAGAAGGACACATTTCCTTGTGGAACCAAAGATCTCTTATGATTCCTCAGGTGACACCAGTGTACTCATTGAAAACTCCTTTCAGTGAAACAAAACAAGACACTCAAATGCAAGAGGGTAAAAGATGTAGCCATTTACATCTTCATTTAGATGATTTAGAGGCTTGCTGGGTTTTTCTTGAATAATGATGGAAGGATACTTTTTTAACTTCAAATGTGTCAGAAGATGCTTTGAGACAGCAAAACCTGTATTGCATGATGTGATTTACATGCCTGCATGGATCCAGTCTTCTTCCTGAAAAACAGAAATATTTCATCACTGTAACAATGTGAACAATAACTATGTAGATTTCTGTGTGTTTAGAATAGGTCCATTTTAATTCCTTTGTTTGAGTTGAATGTTTCCTTAGATTTCCTTTGCTTCCTGGCTGGAATCATGCACTAATAATTATCTTTCACTTCTACCTCCTAAATTCTCTTCCTCTTCTTAATGTAAGTAACAATATAAAAGGGGAGTGGGAGGGTGAAGCTAAGCTAAGCAAAGCAGTAAAAAAAATCAGCAAAGAATTTTTTCTTAACTTATTATTACATGTAATAATTAATATTTATTGCAGTCATATACATATCTTCTGCCCTGCTTTCTAACACCACATGGGTATGTCTCCTGTCTGCTGAGCCTTGCTCTACGTGCTACGTGTAGTCTGTAGCATCTGTGAGAATATTAGTTTGTTGTTAAGCTTTCAAAGTCCTTGCCAGTACTTGTGTTGATTCCAATAAATTTGTCTCTGTTTGTGTTCTTACATCATAGAACAAAGCTCTTAACCTTGGTACCATCCTTTATATTAACAAAGTTGTACTTAAGCCATGATTATTTTTTTTTCTGGACAATTGCCATTTATCATCATTTCAAGTCTTGTCATGTTAAAGATACTGATAATATTCTGTGAATTCCTTTCCAAAAGGAGTGAGCACAACATCAGGGACTTCTGGATGTGCATCAGTAGCTATTAAGCACCCTGATTCAGTAGGATAGCTTTATAGGTTTCGGGAGTACAGTTCACAGTGCATGTGCTTCTGGAGAGGGCTTATAAAGCTGTAGTGGGGCTTAAGCACAGAAAACTGGTACTACTACAAGTAGCTGGGTAAAAGCTTTTCCCACGAATCTGAGAGTGGGTTGGCGGCTGCCTTAGTGGAGTGAAATCCCCTTTCAGCATGTGGTCTAAATGAGGTGCACCACTGATGAACAGGTTCACCAGGCTGCAGAAATATTTCAGGAAAGTCACTGGATTTGCTTTCAGGCATTCAGATTAATGTTACCCTCTGCCTGAGCCTGAAAACAATGAATCTGGGTGACTGGAAGCATGGGTCTTACTACAGCTAACTCTGTCCATTGTGATCATTAGTGAAGGGGATGCAGCAGTATGGCAAAAACAGTGTTGTGATGGTGGATGAGATCATCTGCTCCAGTCCTCCCAAATACCGGTTCCCTGAAGCTGGGTTACGGATTATGATTACAAATAAGTTTGGACCACGCACCAGAATGCGGATGGCAAGCCGACTCATCATTAATGAGGTAGGTTCATCATGAAAACATTAAATGACTATCAAGCAGAGAGAGTGATGCTCATTCTGGAATTCAGATTCTGCACTGTTTCTAGAGATGGGCCAGTCGACAGGTCACAGCAGATGTGAAGATGGGTTCCCAGCTGATGGTACTGCTTGTGTTAATGGGAGGCAGTCACTGAGAGGGACTCCCTTCTCTCCCTGCCAGAAGATACTTGTTTCAATGTTTGTGTGTATGTGTGCACATTCAGATTTTATCTGCAGCAGAAGAGTTGGTTTTGACCATTACAAAAGTGGTTGAGCTAAGAAAAGATAATGGACAGGCTAACCAATAAGTGGTAAGAAGTGCTCTTATATGAGCACTATGTCACATCACATCAGGATGTGATCACATCAGGATCACATCAGGTATTTGCCTGCCTTTGTAGTCTTCGTGGTTGTCAGCTCAAAATGAAAATGGACCAGAATCTTTTCATGAGGGGAATTGGCTCTGAAAGGTTTCAGTTAACTCGTAATTAATATACTGTCACCACCATGCAATGCTAGTTTCATACCTTGCAGCTGAACTGACAGAATTGGCCAAGTGACACTGTTCTCAGCTTGCATGAAATACTTCGGATGAAATTTTCAGCCTGACAACCCTGGCTTCTCTGAAGGCAAGATTTTATCCTTTGCTGCCTACAACATCAAATATGGGAAGTTTTTACTCTGGCAAATAAATTAATTTCAGTAATTTAGGAAATGCAAGGTTTAGAAAGTTCCTAGAATGTGAATATCATAACACAGTTCATGTGTCTCCCCAGCATTGTGAATACCACACTGAAGGAATGCAGCACTCTAGTGTATTTGTAACAAAAGCTCAATTTAAGAGTAAAACAGTGAAATATTTTGAGGTAGTCAGCTTGTTGGTGTACAGTCAACAGCAGGGGAAGGTCAGATAGGGCACACAACAGCTGTTGTCTCTGTTAAAAAAGTTATTTTTTTAAAGCAATTCATTGGTCAGAAAAAAATACGTATTTCTTAATGGCTGTGTGCCCAGAGAGCTGATACTTGCTTGCTGTTCAATATCTGCAAAAGGTGTTCTCTATACCAGGGCATTTTGGATCTATATTCTTACATATTCTCACTACCAAGGTTCTGCGAAGCATTCAGAGTGAAGTTTTCTCTATTTTTAATTACTGCGTGTTAATGCTGGTTTCAGATTTCTTTTTTTTTTTTTTTTGGATGTTGTGTGGTTGCTTTATTTTTCAAGACAATCGAGAGGACTTCATAGAAGTTGCAAAATTTGTCATTAAAATGACAGCACTTATCAGTCCTGCATTATCAAATAACAAGCTAAATAACAAACAAAATTATTTTTATTTTCTGCAAAAGTGTGAAATTATTGTTACATCTCACATTCTCCAGTGTAGTAACTGGTATATATAATGACATTTAAAATCTATCATTGTAATTGTACTACACACTATGAATGTAACAGTCTTAAACATGTCTGTATAGGCAATATAAAAGCTTTGTGAGAGCTTATATACTTGGACAAGGACAACAACAGTTAATCTTTCTTTCTGAAATAGTACAGTAGGAGCTTTACATTTACCTCAAGGAATGGGGATGGGAAGGAGGCAGAAGAGTTTGACCTAAGTAGGAGAGATCTCAGACAATGAGTCATTTGTAAGCCATCTTTAGTAGTGCAGAAATGTCTTGTTACCAGTAGATTATGGTGCTGTCACTGGTATGAGTGGGAATTGCTGAGAGAGAAGTGCTTCACAATAACCATGTTTGTTAAAACATGGTGTGTAAGAACAGATACCACAGCTCTGTCAATCATGGTTTGAAATGCTCATGCCACTAATTTTGAGTTGCATGGTTAACACTGACATAAAGACAGAAAGGCCACAGCCGGTTTTGTTCGTTGCTGAAAGAGGAAGGCAACACATGAGAAGCATCACGGCTCACATGACTGGAGCTGGACAGAAAACAAAACCCAGGGTTAAGAAAATCAAGAATAAAACTTATGGCAGTTTTGTCTTTTACACTGTGCAGCGTCAGCGGTTAATCCAATCTGCCAATGGCTCAGGCAAACCACTTCAGAATGGGAGACATGAAAACATTGAAAATGGGAACATCCCTGTGGTGAACCAAGAAGAGGAAAGTGAACAGGACAATCTATCTCCATTTTCATTGCCAGGTAGGTTTTATTTTCCAGATGTTTAGAGCAAGGAAACCGAAGAGAATTGAAATGCCAAACACTGAGTTATAGGAGTAGACAACATATGTGGGCAGGAGAGGAGAAAAGGGTTTGATTTGGTTGTCTGGAGCTGGATTTGATGACAGTAAAACAGGACTGGAAGCTACATGATTAAAAGGAGATCTCAGAAAAGTGTTTTCCAAGCATCATGCACCATAGTGGTAGAAGTGCTGGTTTGCCAGAAGTAAAGAGAAAGCAAGTTAGGCAGGTGTGTATTCAAAAACTTGTCACACTGACCTGACAGGCATTGCACTGTTAGTAATTTTGAAGTGAACCGTTAATACTGGTCTACTGGAGATTACTAGGACAGAAGTAACTAGATATATAAATATATAATAACCTGATGTTTTAACTTGAATGTAGCGGAGGTGTGGACAAAGAGGAAGAAAGTTTTAAGGGGAGAAATAGTGTTTAATGTTTTTTAAGGTGATTAAAATTCTTAGAGCAGCATTATCTAATAATACCTTTTGAAATTTTTTGGAAACTCTCTGGTGTGAAGGGCTGTATATAACCAGTCTCACTATGTTGGAGCCCACATAGTACAATACAAGTTGACTCTCCCTCGGGTGTTTTGGAGATCAGACAGCAAAGATTAGATAACCTATCACAGGTATGTAGTCACTAGTATTCCCTCACAGACTTACTATTTAACCCCAGTATTACTTGGCATAAATTAATATCCCGTGCAGAGAAGAAGGAAGAATTTTCCATGTCTTTCTTACATGACTTTAAGTACTTAGAGGTTCTATTTGCTTGACTTACTGTCATTTTGGAAGAGATGTTTGTGACAGGGCAAACATTGAAGCATGCTGTGTAAAGATTGAATAAAACCATATATTTTAATGTGTTACTGGACTATGTGCTATTACAGGAGCTTCTTACAGACAGCAGTTGCAGGGGTGAAGAGTGGAAACAAACTGATTCACAAGAATGCATTCCTGATAATCAATGACAGTGTGAAAAAACTTTATTTTCTATGGTGGAATACATGGATTCAAATCAGCAAGATAGTTGTGCACACAAAAGCATGTTAGTAATAGTAATAATAACAGTAACAGTAATGAACAATTTCCAAAGAAGAAAAAAAAGCGTCCTCAAAACATCTTAAAAATGCAAGTTTCATTGCAAGTGTTGGCAAAGATTTTTTAACTGAATTGTTTTTAGCAAGTTTTTGGAATCAAGTTTTAATTCAGGCAGTGCAATCATGCATTTATTTTTATATTCCTGGACAATGCAGAATTCTAACATGTGGCAAACATTACCTGAAGACCCAATTGTCATATTTGGATTTGTTCAAGACTGAGACATCTTCTCTATGAATAAAAAATAGACTTCAGAGTGGAGCTTCCTAAGTGTTTGATATTCTTAATAGATCAAATGTTTAATAGAACAAATGCTTTGAACTAAGAAGGGAGTTATGAGTTATGTCATTGACCTTTTTTAATCCAGTTTTTCTGCATTTTTGAGAAAGTTTTTCAAGAGAATTGGGGTGTAACAGGCCAAAGTGGAACCATTGGTGATACAGTTCACACTGGAATGGAACAAAAGTTCAGCATGAACTCAAAGAGTTTGTGTAAAACTGGTAAAGTGATTATTTAAAATACTCATCGTTATTTTCAGTTGTTGTTGTGTTCTCCCTGTTGTATGGAGATGAGTTTCTATTGGTTGGATCATCATTCCTCAACTGTTATCCTGTACTTCAGTGCCTGGTAAAATTATGGAGAAGATTGTACTGGGAGTTATTGGAAAACACTTGGAAGATAATGCAGTCATTAGTCACAGCCAACACAGGTTCATAAGAGAAAAGTCCTGCTCAACTAGCTTAATTTCTTTTTCTGACAAAGTTACCCATCTAGTTGACCAAGGGAAGCCAGTAGATGTGATCTTTTTGGATTTCAACAAAACTTTCGATACTGTCTTTCACAGTATCCTTCTGGATAAAATGTCCAGCATACGGCTATGCAAGTACATAATATAATAGCTGAACAATTAGCTGACTGGTTGGGCTCAAAGGGCTATAGTAAATGGGATTACATCAGACTGGCAGTCAGTCACTAGTGGGGTTTCCCAAGGCTCCATTTTAGGGTCAGTTTTCTTCAATGTTTTTATAAATGAATTGGACACAGGAGTCAAATGCAATACTAAATAAGTTTGTGGATGATACTAAATTGGGAGGAGCTGTTGACTCCCTTGAGGGTAGAGAAGCCTTGCAGAAAGATGTTGACAAATTAGAGGGCTGGGCAATCACCAACCATGTGAAATTTAACAAGAGCAAGTGCCGGATTCTGCACCGGGGATGAGCCAACCCTGTGTATATGTACAGACTGGGGGAGGAGAGGCTGGAGAACAGACCTGTGGAAATGGATCTGGGAGCTTTGCTCAACAGCAAAATAATTATGAGTCAATATGGTAACGGCATGGAGCTGGGACAGGGGAGGGTCAGGTGGGATGTTAGGGAAAGGTTCTGCACCCAGAGGGTGGTTGGGCACTGGGACAGGCTGCCCAGGAACAGGCCTGCTGGAGTTCAAGAAGCGTTTGGACAATGCTCTGAGAAATGTAGTTTGATTTTAGGTATTTCTGTGCGGAGCCAGGAGCTGGACATGATGATCCTTGTGGGTCTCTTCCAACTCTGGATATTCTATGATTCTATGATTGTATTCTGACAGAGAATTCTTCTAATTTTCCTTTCAAAAGTACATTTTTAATAACCTTGAGGAAAATGTAAAGAAACAGCATTATTCTTTGTTGCTTAAGTACTGTAGCACAATCAGTAGCCTAAAAAAATCCTGACATTTGAAACTGGCTTTAGAGAAAAGTTTCCCAGAATCCCCTCTATTTTTCTTTTGATATATTTTCAGGCTAGGAATAAGGCACATACAGTTTCTAAAGATCAGAACTTCATGTATTCTTTCAATACATAAATAGCTCTATGAAGAATAAGCACTGAAAGGACTTTCCAAGTCAACTGCTTGCAATGCAATAAGTAGAAAATTCACTTTTTCAAGAACTGCAAGAGAAGTGGCTATGAATTGGCCCAACCTTTTTTTTTTTTTTTTTTTTTTTTTTCTGCAGTTCTTTAGTCACCTTTTTTAGCCTAGTTTGTATTTTGACTTTCTTTCTTCAAATTGTATGTTCTATATACTTCTGAAAGAACAATTTTTTTGTCTGAAACAGAAGTAAACATAGATGAAGTTTAAAGCATTGCATCATCTTGAAGCAATATAATACCCTGTTATCTTCTGCTATCTGTAAGATCTGCTTTATTGTTCTCCTTTAAACCCTATGGTGGTGCTTAGTAATAAAAGTACGACTTCAGTACACAGAAATAGAGAAAAAGAATATTACATGAAAACAGTCCTAACTAGTCTCTTGCCTAGATTCCATATGTCAAAGATGCAGAGATATTCACCCCCAGGGTGTGGCTCAGGCCTGTCTTGGAACAGGAGGCAATACATAGTGTTTATGGAAACTACATATGTTATCATGCAAACCAGCCTTTGCCTTTGGTTTCTATGTGGGAAGAAATGTTCTCTTTAAAAGAGGAATTCCTTTCTTGACCTAACTGTAAGGCCATGAGTAATTATCTTTCAAGACAAAGGTTCATTTGATGCTCTACTGTTCTGTTACTCTACAGTTGTTTGGAAACAGGTCTTAGGATCCAGGGGAAAAAAAAATAAAAAAAGGAAAAAAAAAGGATAAGAATAAAGCAGGATGAAACCAAGCAAACATATGCTGACAACAAAATGATGTATAAAAGCCCTTGCATAGCTCAGTAGTGTTTTAAAGCTCAGACTCAGAAAAACATTTCTGTGCAGCTCTTAATGGATGCTTAAATCCCATTCATCGTCACATGTTCAAGATCCTTTAAAATACTCGGTGTTCTCAGCTCCTGCTGGTTTCACAGAAATGAAGAATTCCTTCTCTTATAGGCTTGGATCATGGATGCTTTATGTAAGTCATGATGGTGTTAGCTAAAATAGGAATATTAATTCTGGAGCTAAAATAAGATAGCAATAAAAGAGATTAGCAATCCTGCCCATTTTGATATGGATCCAAAATACAGCGACAACATGTAGGAGAGAAGCAAAAAGGAATTAACAGTATCTACTAAAAATGTAGAAAATGTTCATACTCAGTTAAACCAAATGTTCATCTAGCCCAATATTCTGAATCCAACCATGACTTTATGAAGAAGTCTTGGGAAGAATGGGACAAGACAAGTTTATGTGACATTACCCTGAAACCCATTCTGCCCTTCTGGTATTTTCAGCTCAAGGAATTTCCTGGACTGGGTGTGATTTTTGAGCATTAAAAAATCCTTAGTGTATTTCTTCTTCATTAATTTGCCTAGTTCTCTTTGCAAACATTAACACCCACAACATCCTTTGGCAAGGAGTTTACTGCCTCCTTTTACTAGCTTTGAACCTGGCTCCTAATAGCTTCATTTGATGTTTTCTTTTATTGGAAAAGACAGTGAACAAAATAAATCCCATGTAACTCACTGACACTCAGGATGCTGTGGACCTGTATGATATCCCCCATGAAATTGTATGTGTCTGAGGCTGAGCTAGAGACAGAAAGCAGTTCCATGTGGAAATCTCTCTAGTTTATATCTCTGCCAACACTGATGCAGAGAATTCTGCATCTGCCCTGTCTTCTCTCAGTGCTCCTTTATACTTTGTTCACCAGTGGGTCCAGCACACTTCCAGCTCCTAACATATTTGAAGTAAGATTTACTGTTTTTTCTTCTTCTTTGTAGTTGTTTTCCAGACAGTTTTTCTCTCCAGTGTTATGTGCTTTTGCCTAAATTCAGAAACACGACTGAGTTAGGAAGGAGCTAGTTCCCATAGCTTCTCACATAAGAGAGAAGTTCTTCCAAGAAGATATTTGAGAGCAGGACTTAACTGCTGTATTCTGAAATGCTTTTTCACAAGAGCTTCCCCTTACCCCCTGTCTGTGTAGTGGTACATCTACCACGGAATTTTATTTCACAAATGTGTTTCGGGGGCAAATCTCACAGTTTTTTTTGCAAGTACTGCAATTTGATTTGAATTGTATTCTTGGAGCTCATGAACCAAACTCCTTTTGTAGAAAACTAAACTGGAAAGTGTGTTCCAGAACAACTAATGTGCTCTATGTAGGAGGAGGATATGCAGGAGAAATTGGCAGAAAAAGAGGCACAGATTTAATTTAGTAACTCTATTATGTTTGCTCATCACTTCACTCTGAAAGAGTGAAGAGGAACTTGAGAAAGTTTATGTATCTCATTTCTCCCTTAAAAATATTGATAAAGTAGACAGCAAGGTTAAAACATAAAAATAAACCATGCCAAAATCTGACCAAGTCAAACATGGTATAGTAAGCACGCTGCTAATTACTTTTAATTGTTGTTGAATCTTGTCCTGTGTAAAGCTATAGGAACTCTGAGAGTAAAGCTTGTTTCTGCAGATGGTGCAAATTCTTTATTTTCAGGACCAGTTCCCAGTGTACCAAAAATGTGTTTTTAAGAGAAAATTATTGGCATAAATCTGGGTATGCAAAGTGTGGTAAAGGCACAGGCTCAGAATAGAAATCTGGGTTGTTTTGGGCAGATCTCATGGTCTGGAATTTGGAACTTGTATTCTGGAAAATGAAACTTCCGAGAAGAGTGTTAGTATTTTGGAAAATAGTCTGTTTTGGAGAAGTAAAACCTCGGTATTTTTTTTACAGGAAAAAAAAAAAAAAGTTTCCAAAGCTTTGTTGCAGAAGAATTGAAATAAGAATGTTTTAACATGTCAGCTGTCTGCTTGGAGAGCTGACAAAGGTTGGCTCCAGCATGTTAATACAGAGAGTCTCACTGCCACGCTGCCTAGTGAACCTTTCAGAACTGAAATCAGTAAGGATTTTCAAAGAATGTAGAGGGGTAGCTTCTGTGTTAATTTTCCTGATAGTGAATTATAAAACGTTTTCTTAGAAATTTTTGATTTTGCAACAAAGGCATTTTTCAGTGGAAGATAATTCTGATGCAATATTCACGGTGGATCCAGTTTATTATATCTCTTTTGGCCGCTCCTATGGTAAGTCCCATACTTGGACAAAAAATACATTCTTCTGTTGTGTTTTGCATACAGCACATTCTCAGGAAAGAATTAAGCTCTCATGTTGGCCAATTTACATATACTAATTTTTTCTAGTCACTCTCAACACTGATGAGCCACAGCACTTTCTAGCAGAAATTTGCTCGCTTTCTGATTTATTACAAAGCTCCCAATGTGGAGGTGTGTATGTTGCTGCTGCACATTTTCAGTCAAGATTTGAATTAATATTGCTAATGATATGTGGATGTAAATTTAATCTTTGTAAACATAAAGCCTAATTAGGACCCAGGGGATGGGTGATTTTAAAATCACTTTTCATTGGGAAAAAAACGTGTTCATTTTTTGCTAATGAAAAGTAGTAGAGAAATGTAAAAAGATAAACATTAAAAAAAGAAAAGGTAATTTAAAAATTTATGAAGTAGAGCACTGAAAAATTCTACAGCAATAAACATCCTAGGCCAGCCTGGAAGTGCCCTGTTTTTATTGTAAGCTTACTGTTGTCAAAAGCCAAAAAAAAAAAAAAAAGCAAACAAAATCAACAACAACAACAAGAAACAAACCCAAACCTCAGAAAAATAGAAATCAGCATCAAACTGCTGGAAACCTTCCTCATTTTGCAGATAGATTAAATTAGATAAAACCTTTCCTGTTTTCAGATTACCTTAAATTAGGAATGGGAAGTTATAACATTTTTTTAGATCATTCATCTACTAAATTGTGTACAGAAGATTCCCCTTTCACATTGGAAGGTGTAGACATGTTCTGAAGTAGCTAATATGTGGAGTGGTGATCTGTGCTTGATTGCTGCCCTTTTAAAGGGAAGACTAAGTGAAAAAGCTGTCAAATTTAAGTGATTTAAATGTTTTAAAGTAACTTGGATCTGCTCCTGGCAGTGTAGTTGCAGTCTGTCTTCAACAGAAGTGTTTTCCGTGCAGCTTATTGACTGGGGCATGTAGGCTGTCTGTGCGATGTGCATTTGGAAGTTCTGTTTGAGGCTAGCTCTCGCTTGGTCCCATGGGCTAAATGCTCATTATTATTTGGAGCATTTTAGGTGTGTGCCTCTGGTTCAGCTGTATACCAATGGAATTTCATTGGTGTGATCCAAGGCAGTTCTGCATCACAGACCAAACTCCAATAAATTGGGAGGGTCAGGAGATTTACTTCAAAGGTACAATCCTGATCTGAATGAAAACACAAGGGTAGTTTCAGGCTTTTGCTCCAAGTTAATCTCTACTCAGTGTGAAGGTTGCAAATAGGATAGTGTTTTTCCTATTAAAAAAAATTAAAAAATATCTGTAGTGCCTTAAGGAAACATTCCTTTCCTGTCAGTGTTAACTTCTTTCACCAGTACACTGTCTGTATGTGAAAGTGATTATTGTGACCAACACAGAACCTCTGGAAAGAAGAAGGGCCCGAAATGTACTGACATTTACCAAAGGGCTCTTTGTGGTAGGACTGCCCTTTATTACATGTTTTCAGAAACATTGTAATCAAGCTCTTCTGTAACGATGTGTTCTGTAATAAAGCAGAAATATTCTCTCATTATTGTCGGGGTGGGGGCTCAGCAAACAACATATGCTTTTCCTCAGCTCTATGAGTTGCTGGAGGAGCCTTCAGGCCCACGGCTCACAGGAGTGCCATTAAACAACTGAGCGCACATCTTGTAATGGGACTGTTTGTGTATTTTTACAGAGCAGCTATGTATTGAATAATAGCCTTAATGAGCAGGATAATTTTCTTCCTAAGCAACAATCACGAAACAATTTGTCATGAACTAAAAGCATAACACAATTTCACAAATTTATTACTAAATCACTTTAATGATTATTTTAGAGTGGGCGGTCACAAATGAAAAGCAGCACAAGAAGTAGTTTCAAAAGAGCTAAAGAAAATGGAATTGCCAAGCTGGATGTTGTTTATGTATTCATTTTATCCAGGTGAAGTGAATGGGAGGCATCAGGTTCATGAGGAAATGAAGTTTGGAGGTTGCTGCTAAACTTACTAAATTCTTACTAAACTACCATGTCTCAGCATAAGAGTAGACTTCAGGACTGGGTGCCACACAGGTTCCATGACCCAGCGTAGTAGGAGCTGAAGAAAACAGCCTTGGGCAGAGCTGAGGTCAGCTACATTTAAGGCTTTATCTGAAGGCTTGTAACACTGGGGAAATTACCAGCCTGGGCCATGCTGGCTTGTTTGACTATGAACCGGCCTAGCAACGTGGGTAGACAAAGAGTACAAATTAACCAGCAGGAGTCTTTTAATGATCCAAACCAAAACGAATAAAACAGAAGGAGGTATGAAATACCATAGGATATTTACAGTCTCATTAACAGAGTTAGTGAGATGTGAGCTAACAAGTGTCATTTCTTTTTCTGGACAGAACAGAATGATTACTGTTTTTAAAACCTGTATCGCAGTATATGTAAGCAGGGGGCAAAAGGGCTTCCCTTTAAAATTTGTGTTATGTTCCCAGTGTCATGTAAAAATTTAGAAGTAGAACTGATGAAGGAGACTTCAGTAGTTTTATGTGTTACAAGTTCCACAGCCACAAGCTAAAAGGGAATAAAGAGCCAAGTTTAGTCTAAGGTTTCCTCGTGAGCTGATAGCATCCTAGAATTTACAAGGGAATCTCAAGTTAAGGAGCTGATTCGTAACTTAGCCCTAGAATACATACCTAAGTAAAATGAAGACTTGCATTTGCGGTTTAATTCAACTATTAAGGAGCCTCATAAGTTACAAAGATATTATTAATTTTAAAAGGTTTAACTTTTGATCTCTTTGTATCTGGTGTACATTGGTCCAGAGGACAGCTTTAATTCTAACTGAATCCATTGACAAAACTCCCATTGAACAAATCCTTAATTCCAATGTTTTTGCAGAAAGAAAATTCCTGGTGAAGCTGATGGGAGTTTTCTCTGTTTCTTAGCTGCTCTTTATAACTGAGTTAGCTTCACTGAAAGATGTATCCGATAATTTCCTTCAGTGTGATTACCCATTTTATTAAAAATGGCATATTTTATCAGATGTTATACATATCATTGTCAGTTTACGATGGAAATCCTTACTAGCAGAATTCTAAATCTATGTAAGGAAAACCCAAACAAAAAACACTGTGCAGTTGGCTGTGCTACTTCGATTTAACCCAGTCACCAAATTTGTTATCGTACTTGCAGGATACCTTCTGAAAGGTGAGTGAGTTCCATAGAGATTTCTAAGCCAATTGTAAAATAATTCTCTTATTTTTATTGAGAATTGCATGCACATTTACAATAATACACATTTTTTGAAAAATAAGAAAGCATGTACTTGTTGTCTTCATCAGTAGTGACATTTGTCTGGTATTGCTCACCTGTTGATTTCAGGGAGCTGTACGAGGGAAGTCATTGTCTTCAGTCTTGTTTTATAGAAGATAAGAGACTAGCTCAAGGTGTGCAGTTGGAGGGAGTAACGAGTCTAGGTCTCCTAAGTCCTAGTTTGAAGTTCTGCCTAAGTGTCCACAGTAGGGCATGTGAAATGAGCTTATTGTGTTCACAGGTTGGATCTGTGATTCTGTTTTCTTTGAAATTATTTTCTGTTGCTGCACAGAAGTTGCAGGTCATTTTAACTACAAGGGTTTCCATCTTCCATTTAAAAAGTCATGCTTTTGATAGTTTGTTTATGTTTGTGTCTTTGAATTAATAGTAATGGAGGTATTTGAAAGAGCAACAAATTAGACCATTAATTTTGGTTTTAGAAGTAGCCATACTTTTAAATCCTTATAAATCCTACTTGGATTTACATATACTTAGGGAGGCTTAGCATTAAGATTCTGGATGTGCATGCAAGGGCAGAATTTGGTTGAGATTGCAAACAGAGAGCAAGCATAGATGAAAGATACACTGGAAAACGAGCTGACGTGCACAGTTGTAACCAGCTTTCAGAGATCTTGTCATCTGCTGTACTTAAAGAAATGTGGGCCTGGGATTGTGATGAAAAAAATAAACTGGTTCTTTCCTTTCTTTGTCCTGCAGATGGAAAAATGAACAAAGTTAAATGGATTTTGACATGGCCATTGATATTCATGCTCTTTTGCACCATTCCAAACTGCAGCAAACCGCGCTGGGAGAATTGGTTTATGTTCACATTTGTCTTATCCACTCTCTGGATTGCCTTGTTCTCCTACTTCATGGTGTGGATGGTAAGCACATGTAGCAAGACGTGCTGTACTGAGTGAAGTGTGCATCATAAAATAGATCATAGATCCTTTGTATATTTGTTAAAGACATATAATCATAGTGTAATCTCTTCAGTTTACACTCTTTATTATTATAATTTTAGCTTTCTGCTACTCTTTTCTGCATAAACGGTTGGACCTTTACTATACAGGGCCCAACATGGTGCATGAAGGTGCCAGCCCAATTTTCAAAACAATGTGGGCATCCACATCCTACTAATGAAAGTAATCTAAATGGTAGCATGCAATCCACAGCACCTGTCCCGAGACACCTTTAGAAATTTGACTATAGGCTCTGATACTGAAACATGCTTAAAAGGCAGATGGATGGCAAAATTTGAAGTGCTGTAAAATACCTCGAGTAGAGTGGAATAATCCAAGAAAGCCTTTCTTAGTGAAGAGTATTATGCTTGCTTGTATGCTTCCATTTGCCCTAGATCTGTGAGAAGTAGTGTATCAGGTGTAGATCTGTAAATTGTGACCAAGGAGCACACTTACTTGGAGATTTGAATAGATTCCTTTTTTTTTCTTTCTTTTCTTCTTTCACTTTCTCAAGTTTACATTTGCAGTCAGAGAAGAGGCATGAATAGGAAAGCTTCTCAAAATAGTTTCTGTGATGGAAACAAAAATAACCATAATTTTGAAGTATAGGAAGTTACCTTTTTCTATTCTAAAAGATGCAAACCAAGAAGTTGTACATACCTAAAGCTAGAAGATAGGTAGGATGTGCTGCCAAAGAATTCATATGCTCATTTTTCCTTTTAAAGGAAAATATAGTGAAGAAACAGTCAGCTTGTTTCGTGCTGAGACTATGCAAATGTCTTATACACACTCATAGCCATATATATACTCTTATAGGCACATATATGGAAGACTTCTTGTTCATGAGCTCCTTACCTGCAAAATATTTTTGGATAGAGAACATCTCTGCTTTCTCCAAATGTGTCAGACATTCGCAGACTGCTTTACATTTATGCTTCCTCTCATGGAAGATTCCGTGTTTTCTATATACTTGATGCACAAAGTTTTGCATTATAAAGTAATCCCCCACTCTCTTGATGCTGAGAAATCCATATGCCAGCCACTCATTCTGCCTGGTATAATGGTGCCACAGCCACACATTCATTTCATACCTTATGTCCTTTGTCAGACCATGCTCTGTACCTTGGTTCCATTTGCAGATGTCCCTTTTGCAAACAAGAGACATACACATCAAGTCTCCAACACCTCTTGTTTTAAGACACACGCAGACCTTAATACTCTGTTACCACTTGCAGCAGGAGAATGATGCCTACTCCTGTTTCTGAGCCACAGCTTGCCTCTGAGAATATGAAGGTTTGTTAGTGGGTTCCTAAAGAATAGCTTTCCCTTGGCAAAGGGTCCAGTCTTCCTCCTGCAAGAGACTGGCAAACTATTTCAAGAAAACAACACAGAGACTTAAAGGCTTTCACCCTTAGCAGTCTGTGCAAGGAAGCAGCTGCCTATTCCTGCTTCAGTCTTCGCACTCTCACAAGGCCATTCCCTTTGCATGCTCAGCTGCCTGTTCTGCCTTTTCTCCTGACTCTTTTTCAGTCTTCTTTGGATGCTCCAGCTAAATACTGTTCCCTGTTCTCTCCCAAGAGTTCTGCTACAAGCTTCAGCCTCTCCCATAGCACTTTTAAAGCTGCATCTGGATTCTCAGGGGATAGTATAACCAGACAGGCTCAATTTGGGATTATATCAGGAGTCATTCAAGAAAGTGTTTCCTTCTTCATGTGCTGGAATATAATAAGTTATTCATATTTCTGGCCCTATATCACAATATAAATTGATTCCAGTCCTCTTGAGAAAAGAACCGATAAGGATCTTGTCATTTTGGGAATAAAGTAAAAACAAAACCATGTCTGTACCTTTCCTTAAAAAATCAGTATGTCCTATTAGAATTACAGAAAATTGTGCTTATTTTTTTATTTTCCCCATGAAATGTTGAAAAATATGACCAAAGTAATTTTCCTTTTTACAAGGTTGATTTTAGGCTGGTTATTCCACACCTACTTAATTTGCAGAAATGGATTTGAGTCTTAATTCTGCTAGGGTCCACACCAGAAATCAGAGTCTGTCACAACTGTATTGGATTGAGGAGACTTTCCAAATATGATAGGTTAACCTACTTTCCTCACTGTTCAGGTGACGGTGATTGGATACACACTCGGGATACCAGATGTGATCATGGGCATTACTTTCTTAGCTGCAGGAACAAGCGTCCCAGACTGCATGGCCAGCTTAATAGTAGCAAGACAAGGTACTGTGCTTGCAGGAGCATTCCTGCAATCTTACATACTTGCTCTGATTTGCTTCCTCCGTACAAACAAATCCTCAATGCAATTTTATTCTTATTTATTTATTTATTCTCACTGTTTCAGGGCCCAGTTAAAAAATAAAATGCTTTGCTAAGTATGGTGAGCTAAAAAATCATCCCTGTCCTGTTAGCTTTTGCTTATTGAGACTGGGCACAGCCTCACATTCTTGAAGGTCATTCAAAACTCAGATGTCCCGTGCATGGTGTTATCAGTCCGGGTAAAAAGATACGAGCCAGACAAAACTAGAATATCAGCTATTAAAAAAATTGCATTGAAGAATATATGCTAACCAGCAGTAGTCCATGTAAAATTTGTACTGATTTTTAGAAGACTTCCTGAACCTAGGGGAGTGAAGTGGTTAAGATGATCTGGCAGAAGTGATGTCGCTCCAAGCATACTTTTCATCCAAGTGCAGACCTCTTTCCCTTTGGGATATATGAATAGTGGCAATGGGAAGGCTTTTAGATAAATGTTAGCTATGTCTTCATCAGATTTCCAACTGAAATTTTAAAATGTTTTCTCATGTATTTTTAACATTTGATTAAGGTTTTTTACTTTTTTTTTTTCTTTTTGAAATGTCTGTAGCCACATTCCTTCCTGTGGTTGAAAAACATTAAACCCAAAATGATCCCCCTGTACTACAGGGGGATAAGAACAGCTCCTAATTGTATTGTTTTCCACTATTCATATCTCCATAGTCTGTTTTTTTCCCAGATAATGAGATTTCCAGAACACATCACTGGGCAAATAACAAGAGTTCTGAAGGGATAAATTAAGTACCCCAAAGTCCTACATTTGTAGTTTGAGATAGAAATATTGATCTTAAATGCCACTTGATTAAAAAGAATGATCTATTTAAAATATTTCATTCTCTGAATTTGTATTATCTCTTTTGTGCAGGAAAATCTCACTAAAGCAGAATAAAAGTATTTAGGATTCTTATGGAACATCCTTCCTACTAAATTAGCTTTCCATATGTAGTATTAAGTTAACAGCTTTTTGAAAGAACAGAAGGAAAACATGTTACATTTTTTAATTAACAGAGTGCTGCTTTAAATCAGTTCTTTAGTATTAGGCAAAAGTACTGAAAGGATTGTTTCCTCTGAAAGTGAACCTAAGCAGTAGCTTGGGAAAAAGCAGCTCCTCTTGTTCAAGGACAGTGTTTTTGTACTACTTGGAATCCAAGGAGATGGTTACAAGACAAGATTGCAGACAAGTATCTAAAGAGTAGAGAGGGACACTGCCATAAAAAGCAGCAGATCGAAAGCACAACCTTTCTATGAGCATCTCCCTTCAAGCAGAGACTGTACCTGTGATCTGTCAGTGTCTGTCTGTGCTCTCTGTACTATAAGTATTTGTAGGATGTGTCCCATTTACGTCAGAGTTCCTCTTCCTTCCTGGTGTGTGTTTTTCGGAAAGGAGTCAATAGTTAAACCAGTGCCTTGGGGAAATTAGACAGAGAAGAGTTCTGCCTTCCTCACATTTATTGATACTGGTGCAGAATGAGATGGCAGCCAGTGATGAGCATTAGGACTGGATTTTGAGTAATGCCTAGTGACTTCATGACCATTTACTCTTTTTTTAAATTTTTATTTCGTGTCCTACTTGATTGTTCCTAAAGTGAAGTCATTGCTGATTAAACCCATACCCCACAGAAGTGCCTAACATCTTTGACCCCCATCTGGCTGAGTTCTTTTTTGGACCACTTTTCATCATCCATGTGAGCTGCGTGTCCACAGACAAAATCCAGTAGGCAATCTGCAGGTTCCCCGTGTCTGCAGTCTATCTAGGACACAACAGCATCAACTTCAATTTTGAACTGGCATTGAACACGTTGGCTGAATGAATACCGTGCACTCAGTAAAACATTCCAAGCCACAAAGAAGATGCAGTTGGAGCAAGCAGTTACGGAAATTATCTCCCTACCTCAGATACTCTGGCCAGTCCAAGAGGACTTGGATCAATGCCAATCATTCCCCTTTAATTTCCTCTAGAACAGAGAGTATTGATCCTATACTTTGTTTTTACCTGAAGGTTGTTTTTCCTTTGCAGGCCTTGGTGACATGGCAGTATCCAACACAATAGGAAGCAATGTCTTTGACATTCTGGTGGGCCTTGGTGTTCCATGGGGTTTGCAGACGATGGCGATTGATTGTGGATCAACTGTATGTATACTGGGCATGATTTTAATATGTTCTTTTTCTCTATTAAAAAGCAAACAGTCAACCATATCCTAAAAGGAAAGCATGCAAATAAAAACCAACCAAACAGCAAATGCTGAGCACGTATTGGTGTTATTTCTTTGCCAAGGAACCAGGAGTTACATAAACAATTTTCCTTCCACAAGCTGTAATTAATTCACAGTTTGCTAACTAGAGTACATTATATTCTTTAGCAAAAAACAGGGCCATGTATGTCTGTTCATGACACGGTCATTTTCTCACTGCACAATCTCAGCACGTCTGTCTTCCTGTACCTTAGTATTTTTGTAAGGCAAGAATAGCAGTATATCTCCATCATGAGGAGATATAACATAAAATCCATTAAAAATGATGATTTCATTTACTCATTTATTTATTTCTATGGAGGTGGGATTTCTTATACATCTGTTTTAAATCCTTAACCCTCCCATTCTGCATTATGATAAATCTGTCACAGGTTTGTATAGTTTAAAATGCGTAAGTTAGTCATTATTCAAGGCAGAAGGTGGACTACCATGAATCAGTAAATTGATTTCTGATCTCTAAAACACAATTATTATATTCTGAATGTTTTAAAGGTGTTTTTTTTTTTTTGTTGTTTGTTTGTTTTTTGTTGTTTTGTTTTTTTAATCTAATTCCCACAGGTTAAAATAAACAGTAAAGGATTGGTCTATTCAGTTGCACTTTTGCTAGGATCAGTGGCACTGACTGTAAGTATATGTGTTTCCAAATGTGACTCTTAAGCATATTCTGATTGCAAAATAATCATTAACTATTTACTTTACATAATCTGGAAGGAAAATTGTAAAGGACTTATTATCCCCAAAGTATCAATTCTTATAAAGTGCCATTCTTATAACAGTACCATGAGTAGAAGAGCTGCCATTGTCCTCCGTGAGGCTGAAATCTGACATTTGGTGCAGAAGAGATGCCAGATGTATGTAGGTTCCCATTGATTTCAGTGGCAGTGTTGAAATTATGTGATCCTATAATACTCCTTTGCTCCTGTGTCCAGCTGCATACCCCAGGCCTGTCTCTCCTTTTTGCTAGGGCAAGTGCCAGATATGTTTCATCCCTCTTTTTATCCGTCCATCTCAGATTTTCAAACCAGCCTAGACTAATGAAGTGTTGTAGCTAAAACCCTTAATGAAGACTAGTCTGTGAGAACTGTGAACTTCAGAACTCTGAATAGGCATGCTAAATGTCACTCAGTTACCCTTAGAACACAAGACTTGTTAAGGTGAAACAATAGTTCTTTTTCAAAAGTCGATTTTGCTGGTACTTAGGGTTCTCTGATCCTGCTGACTCCCAGGGAGCCATCTGTGGAAAGAATCAAATCCCAAAGGTATAAAAATACCCATTTATACTAACATCTCACACTGGCTGCCTGTGGAGGCTCTTGTAGAGAAGGGGATCATCATGGGAGTTTCTACACTGTTGCATGGCTAGGTCTTAGAAAACTCCACATCACCTGTGCACGACTTAAGTGGTGGAATGACTTCACTTTGCCACTAACTTCCTAGTGCATCTGATAATATAAATGGTGGGAGCCTGTTCTTTTCCTTTCCTATCCCCAGTTCCATCATACTGCACGGTGCCTGTGAAACAACAAAGATGTTTTTCAGACATTTGTATATGACGTTGCTGCATGCTTACTGGTAACCAGCACTTCAGAAAATATGGGAGGATTATGCAGATGCGTTCCTATGCTACCTGCTCAGGGTTTTCTGAAAAGACTCTTTTCAGCCATATCATTTGTGTTCAAAGCATCAATTGTTGTCTCATTTGTTCTACTGGATACCCTGATTCCCCCAGACCCTCCCCCAGAAAAACTCTTTGGAGAGTAATTGTTCAGAATCACTCAACACCACTGAAAATAGGAGCCTTCATGTGGATTTCATTGCTTTTCTGCTTGTAACTTGTAACTCCCCTTAGTTCTGGAGCTGAGTCAAACATGTAAGAAAGCAGCTCTTCCGAAGCTGTTGAAAGAATGAGCACTAGGTGCTGGTGTTCTACTGGGACATAAAGGATCTGTAGGGGAGCACGCTGGGGAGAGGCATATTCAGTACATTTCTGTAGTTTATAGCCAATCAGTGAATGAGTGCTGCCTGACTAGAATGTGCCCTACATACTGAAAACGCCCCACATACTGAAATTGAGCACCTAGGGTCCTGTTTCTCTGTTCCTTGAAGAACTTCTGAAGTGGCCTTAAAGCGGGTTCATTTAATGTTTTGTAAAGGGATCTTCAGACAAAAGAAAGGCCAGAGTTTGAGTCATTGGACTGGGTTTTTACATTCTTTTTCTTGATCAGAAAAATATATGTTGCCTTTTTATTCTATAAAATACCAAGAATATATTTTTATCTTGGTTCAGAATCTCTAATTCAAAAGGCTCTCATTTTTATTTTATAATTGTCTCCAAAAGTCTCCTTTGTGGCTTAATTAACTAGCTCTTTGTTTGCTTGCAGGTGTTTGGAATCCATGTAAATAAGTGGAAACTTGACAAGAAATTAGGCATCTACGTGTTGTTTCTTTATGCTGTTTTCCTGTGTTTCTCTATATTGATAGAGTTTAATGTCTTCACCTTTGTCAACCTCCCTATGTGCCGAGAAGAACTTTAAACTTCAATAAGGAGAGAGACTGCAATTCTTCTGATTACATGTGCTGTAAATGACAGGAGACATTTCACATTTCTACTGTCTTTCCATCAGTAATTGAGTGTCATTCCTGCTTCTTCAGCTACCAAGCACTTTTACCTGTGTGGAAGGAAAGCATACCTTTCTTGTAACATGCTAGCTCAAGGCAACCAAAGCATTTTCCTTCTCTTTGGATATTGCTGCTCAGTCATAAAGCTGTGTGGATCTTACGCAGAACTCTCAAATGTCCCCATGTATGGGATTTTCATTCTCCTTTTGCAGACAATCAAACAGCACCTCCAAGGTTAACAAGAAGACTGGAGAAAAATCTTTATAGTTCTTTAACTTTTGACACTTACTTTCCATGGAAGGAAAAGAGGCAAGCTCAGAACTTTTCTTGGCTTAATCAAAATGTCTCAACTACAGGACCAGAAAGTCCAAGGCACATATCATGGCATGCACTGTTGAGGACATCATTTCCCCTTTCAAGTGCTCTGCTTATAGAGGAACTGCAAGGACAGTTTTGATGGCAGTGTTGAATATTTATCATTCTTTTCAATGAAGCTGAACAATGTGGCAGAGAAAGAAGAGGAAATGGTTGTATGTTGTATCACTTCTGATGATGCACACTAAAAGTTCGACTATCTGCATATCGAAGAAGAGAATTACATGCAGAAATTTATACTTGAAAAATAATGTTTTACCATTAATAAGGAATGCTGTATATATTAGTATAAACTAACATTTGTGGAATATTACACCATGAGAAATATTTTGCGTTGGCCCTCGTATGCCCATTTTGTAAATTTAGAAGAAACTAAACAAATAAAATACAACTGGGTGCTCAATAACTAACAGTTATTATTATCAGCTGAGAATAGTATCTGCACATAATCCAGGCTTTCTGACAACAAAACCCACCCTGGTTATGATTTGATTCGTCTGATAGGGGAAAGAAGATTATTTCATCAGTCAAGAAGCTGGTGTATTCTCTACTCTTTATTTATTCCCAGAAGCTTAATGAAGGTGGGTGTCTGACACTGAGCAGTGCAGATACAAAACAGCTAGACAAAAGCAAGTCTGTCAAGAGAATGTGGTCTTTGATTTGATTGTATGCAAGTTTTGGGGCATGATATACTTCTTTTTAACCCCCAGTAGAAGCCAGGTTTTGATATCTTATGCACCAGCATAAATCTGATATAGGGAATTACTCTGGATGTAAATGACAGCAGGATCTGGCCCAGAGTATTAAAAAGAATGGGTAACGTTCCATGTTGTAGTAATCATAAGACTGCAAATCATTGAGACAGTGTGCATATTTTGCATTGCTACTAAACTTCAAAATACTTTAAAGCTGTATATGAATGAAAAATCACAAAGTTTCTAAAGAAGCACATTTAACTTTATACATAGATTTTTTTTTATTTTTTAATGTTTATAAACCAAAAAAAAATCTGCCAACTAAAAGTTGATGCATTTTTAAATATATCAATATTTTGCACTTAAGGCTACATATAAAAATTCCCATTACTATGTCAATGAGAATATACTAAAGAACCTTAATAAATAAGCACTAAATCAAAAAGTTCCTTATCTTGGCATATCTGACAAATAATTCTGTTCAACCAGCTCACATGTAGGACACTGTTTACACCAGGCAATGTGTTTACAATTAAGGGTATTTAAAATTTATTTTGATACAAATGAAGGAGTGTATTCTGCTGTTAAACATTTTTAAGGAATTGAATCCTTTCAATGTAATGCTAAGGAAAAAATAGCAACATGTGCGTTATTTGCTGTACGCTCCGTGACAAACATCAGTATTAGCACCCTTTTAGGGTTTTTCACTTTAATAAGGTAGTTGGGTAGTTAAACTTACCAGTCCTAAAGATGGCAATAAATACAGCATTATTAAAATGCTTTATTGAATAGGCAAGCATGACAGTAAACACATTTGTCCTCAAGTATGCAGATGACCCTGTTTCCTGGCATTCAAGACACTTTTGCTGTGCTGTAGCAGCAAAGCTGAAGAGGTGGAATTCAGCCTTTGAGTTCGTGGTGGAGTTTGTCTTTGAGTCTTCTGTTGCAGAAAGCTGTGGAGGAGCATCCTTCTTTACTTTTAGTCTCTTCCCTGCTCTTTCAGGAGGACAGTTTGGTGCTGATACTCCTGTGATGGCTTAGATATGAGGCTGAAAGGAGCAGAAGTAGAGGCAGGGCTTGGAGAACTAGTTGCCTCCAAGCAAACATTTGCTCTCCTGTGTACAGTTCAGGCAGCTCAGATGTATTTACACTACAGAAGAGTGGTTCCAAATTCTAGTTTTGAATGCCTACTGATCAGCTGAGTTGATAGTGATGAGGGCATCAACACTTACAGTGCCAGATCCAACAAATTGTACTGTACCTTCATATTTCTGAGTCAGGTAACTTTAAAAGACTAGGGTCACCCATTTGTTCCATAGCAGCAGATCCCCGGCTCAAATATGCATGAAATTGTGTTTGCTAATGCCATGAATTCTTGAGATGTCATTTAGAATTATTTTGCCTAAATTGAATATCATCTGCTCCAAAAACTGGGAGTGTTCTGTTGTAGGAAGAGACAGTCTTGGAGGGTAATGCTGACCTTAAATCACCTGGCTGGTCCTGGCATTTTATAGCCCTATGTAAAACACAGACCAACTTCAGGACTATTTCTATGGATTGTAATTCTGCGTTTCCTGAGGCAGTCTCATATGCATCTTGTGTTATGAGACAGGTGTCATGCCATGCTTGTCACTATAAATGACGTTAGTAGGATTCTCCTCTGACATAACGATGTGACCAGGGATATATTGTTTGCCAAAGAGATATTAGATGCTGTATCAGGGCCTTGATGACACATGATCGTATGAAGTAGTTAGAGTCTCTATATAGTCATTACCAATATGCTAAAACAAATAAAGATGGCAATTATAGGCCGAACCATGCACATAAACTAAATGGTCTGAGAAAGATCTGTTTGACAGGTTCTTGTATGTCAGATACCCACTTCAGAATGTGTCAGTAATTCAGGAGAATATTGCTGAGTAATAGCGGACTAGTGCCTTTCACATGTACAGAAAACAATTTGCTTTTGTGGTCAGGAAACCACTACAAATTTTGCCCTTTCCCAATCAAGATGAGGGGTGATTTGCACTTGGCTCTCTGAAGTTATTGCAACTCTACATTGCGTCTGTTCAGGTTGTGTCTGCAAAATTTTGTAGCCATGTTGTTTTACTATCCATTGTAAAAGTTAGCTGGCTGAGTTTGGAACATGTGCCACAGCGGTGTGTAAGTTAATATTCAGTTCAAGAGTGAAGAGAAAGCTGGTGGATGTGAGAAGAAAACTCTTACTGTGATCTGAAAATCGCCAGCATACTAACACTGAAAAGTAATACAGAACAGAAAAAGATATCCCCTATCCAGCAAAGCTTAACTTCAGTAGGATTGATTCCATGCTTAAAGCTAAACATATATCCAAGTGCCTTGCTGGATTGTTTCCTAAGATGACAGCTGAGCATGGTTTCTGGGTTTTCTATCACATACAGATCTTTTCATATGTTACTGGTTTCGTAGCCTACAATTTTAATTTTTCCCTCAAGTTAAAAGCTTTGGCTGGAATCTGTGGACTTCTGCTCTGCTGATACCACTTTAGATTCCCACTTGTGTAAATAAGAGGAGAACAGGTTCCTTGTCCCAGAGGTTTCAGAACTGTCCTGGTGTACAAACAGGACCATAACTGAAGTACAGCTGGCCAAGCAGAGCTCCCAGCAGCTCTTTTCTGCTGCAGTTCCACTGGAGTAGTACAGTTCCACAGAGATGATCCATACAGACCATAACACTCGTACTACCTTGTAAAGTTGGGTGATCAAATTTCAGCTACTGCTACTCTGAGTCCCACTGAAAGTATTGCCTGAATTAAAATTTCAGGCTTGGTATCTGCATGCCTAAATCTAATTCTAAGAAGCTACAGCTCTGGTTTCTCAATGACTACTGATGATCTAAGGGCTGCTCTCTGGGCTCGGTGCAGCCCAGCAGAACACCTGAAGTCTTCCCAGCAGGTACAGCAGAGTCAACCGTCTTTCTCCTGGCTCAGTCATTGGTGTGCCAATTTTATTTTATTTTATTTTGATATGCTTGCTGCAGCTTTGACTAACGCATAATTAGTTTCTGGTTTTAGATGATATTTGTAAACATTCTGTCAACATGTAAACAAGTGGAAAAGGTCTTTCCTATTCCAATACTTATACAGCAATTATAGAGGAGACTCTATTCTTTGATTTCCTTTGTGACTGTGCTTTAATTATACGCACTTGTTTTTATTATGTTTGCTCTAGTTGCACAAATCCCTCATGAGTTTGGGTGTCTTCCATTTTTGGATCTCTTGCAATTGTAATGTCATTTATTTGTGTACCGCTGTTAGATTTTTTTCTGGTAGAGTGCTTTAAGCTGTATAAATACTGCCTGATTATTCATGCTAAGGAAAGATCAGACCTAATGTAATACGAAACAGACACTAAAGTAACACTGATAGCCAGGTGAAACCAAAGAATCTTGCTGATTGAAATGCAACACCTTTGGACATAATGTTCTGTCATCGCAAGTCTCAGATCCTTCAGTTACTTGTGTTTAAGCACTCAAAAGAAAAGCTCTGCAGCTCACACATTTACTGCACATTTTCCTTTATATTTCTTTGAGTCTGTTTTTCAGTCTGTTGGGTGGTGAGATTTGTATGATGGTTACACGGGTAAATGACAGCATTTAGTCCCAGCAATTCTGTACCAAGCCCCTTTTTGCCCCTTAATACTTTCTTGAACTATTTTGAAAACTGTATGCAAGTGACCAGTGTTCTGAAGAATGTCATTCAACTGATAGGTGCATTCCAGTTTCTGACCTGGTGTGCACAAGTTTAAAAACCTCTTTTGAATAACTTGAGCATGTATTTTCTTACATTTTCCCCTGTGTGGTGTCCTCATATTTTCTCCCCAGAGAAAGCTGTGAGATCCTATACATCCCTGTCCCGAAATCTGAGATACATGTAGCTCCTCCGCAGGCTGACCTGTATAATGATGGTGGCAGTTCGTACATCCCGTGTTCTACTTGCTACCATACTTCTGCCATACAGTAGTACACTGTCTGAAAGAAATGAAAGAGCATAGGAACCTAGTAACATTTGAATATTTTCCTACAAGAATTACTGAATTTAATTCAATTTCTTTCTTACTTGCACAAAGAATGTTTGTGATTGTTGCTGTCTTATCACTGAGACGATCTTGGTAAACTTGAAAGACAAATACAATGGTAGGTTTATAGCAACAGGGGACTGTGACAAAATCTAAAGGTTATCAGAATATACCAAAACCAGACAGGTGAAGTCTCTGGGAAGTCTAATACCAACTGTGATGCTTCTTTTCAGAGGGTGTCGCAGCAAGATTATTGCCTTCACTACTATCCCAGTTGGGTATGCAAAGAACACTTGTAAGTCTGCTTCCCCAGCAGCATCACTGTTTCAAGTGGCTGAAACTGCAGCAAAATTACAACCAAATTCTTGCCTTCTCGTTCTTGGAAGGGGTGCCAGCACTCATTCACGTCCTGGTAGCTGGCACAAATTTTTATCAGTGGAACTGAGAGTAGAATTTGGCTCCCGCTATCTCCTCCATTGCAAGAAAGTATTTGAAATCATTTATGATCACTAAAATAACTTCTGAACCTTTTAAACTTCCCTGTGTTTCATACTTGCAGGCATTTGCAGTGCACCCTTAGGAGGTTCAGTACCTCTTAAAATGTTATTACAACTTTCTAGAACTGCTTACTTTGAAAACAGAAAGGGATGAGTTTGTAAACTGTAAATAACACAAATCTATTTATCATGTTATTTATTTTTTCAATGACTGTGACCTTATGCACTGTGAATGCTCTGTGATATGGGGTCCTTTGTACAGATAAATATGTCATGAAATCCAAATGGATTTAATGTGATAATTTGTTACAAAATGTTGGCATGATAATTGATTATTTTTGTTGTGAAAAATTTAAAAAATAGTTAACTAAACATTTATAAAAAATTCTAGCAGTCAGTATTGTAATGCACTATATTATCAACATATGTACACTATCAATAAATTATATAAGAACAACTTGAGTGTTTGCAGTATTTTTCTCAGATGCTGAGAACATGTGAACCATTCTCATATATATTGTTGAAAATCTAAAATTTCAGGACCCAGCTAGGATATGTGCCTGCACTTTCTTGGTGAAATTTGGTCCCTGCTGAACTGAATGACAGAAGGCTCACACATTTTCATCTATTCAAGGGAGTAGCACCTGGATCAAGCTAATTTTGGGGTGAGTTAAGTTTATCAATTTGATTCACAGTGATTCCGAAATGCGTGATTTGCTCTTTTGGGACTGGATAAGTTTATCAAGAATGTTTCAAGAAACATTTAGACAATGTTGTCAAATGTATGGTCTGATTTTTGGGTGCTCCTATGTGGAGCCAGGACTTGGACTCGATAATCGTTGTGGGTCCCTTCCAACTCAGGATATTCTGTGGTTCTATGAGCTGTCTGTCTCAGGGTTTCAGATGCCTTCTGCTATAGGTATGCAGTCTGTGCTGTGGAAGGAAAACCTTTAAATGCAGTTCCCTGAAAAAAAAGGAACAAGGAATTACCTTACTCATGTGCTAGTTTATCAACAATTTCATTAGATAAGAGTCCTCCCATTAATGCTCCTAGCCAGTTTACTGTGAGGAGATAAAGTCTGGCCTTATTTTTCTGAACCACAGTGCACACTTTTGGCATCCCTGTTGCTGTATAAACCTGTTATTAGCCACTGTGTTTCTGTACATCGACAGAAGAGTCCTTGTGAAGTGGAGAAAAGCGATGCCATGCATTCTTTGCCTTTTGCACAAGGGTTCATTCTTTGGTATATGCTAGGCTAACTGTTTCTAGGCAGGGGAAAGGAAAAGATTCCTTCTTCCATACAGAGCTAACTTCTGAAAATCGAAATCTGAATGTAGAAAGTACTCATTCTTTTAATCCCGCACACATTTGACCTCGCGACCCATCATGATCTGTTATGTAGGAGGCTCTATGAAAGGCACACAATGTATGGGTTGGCACAATAGGCAAGACGATTCCTACAGGACTATACCATATTATTGGTGCAGTCGCGTCCTGCTGTGTGGCAAGCAGAACTGCTGTAGAATCTGTGAATCTGCTGAAAGCACTTGATTACAACCAAAGTGCTTGTTGCACTTACGGGCTTCCATCATAAACCATTTTTAAACCTTCCCAACTCAGCTGCATAAAAACAATAATAAAAAAGAAAGGGGCTGCAAAATGCGGTGGTTTAAGATGGATAGGGTGAATCAGTCCTAGGAAAGCCAAGAATACCCCCCTGCCCCTCGCACACACTGAAATGGCAGCGATTTTTAGGCTGAAAATTAGATTCATAAGTACATTGCATCTAAATATCCCAAATTATTGAAAAATTCAATTCTTTCTCTAAAACCTGTTTGGCTTGGATGACTCACAGGGAAGTGGCATTTTGCAGTGTCTGAACATTACTTTGTCAATTAGCTTTTGTGTACTTGTATACGGAACACAGTGTCAGACTCCAAACCTGCCCGATCTCTGGCTTAAGAAAAACACTCAGCAAAGCTCCGACAAAATCTCTTACATAATCACAGAATCACAGAATTGTAGGGGTTGGAAGGGACCTCGAAAGATCATCGGGTAAAAACCTGTCTTCGTTTTCATATTTTGAATATTTACAGAAATGCTTAACTGTATTGCAAAGATGCTAAATATTTTGCAGGGAAAAATAAAAGAGATTTTGAACATAACTTTTCCCCAATATCTCTAACACAAATAATTTCAAAACTTTACATTTCTGAAAGAGTGCGTTCTTTAAATAGCAAATTGTGTGAAAGATTTCACAAGAAACAAAAAACAAAACAAAACAAAACAAAAAAAAGAAGAGCTCCCAAATTGAGTGAAACTAACACACAACAATACTGTTTTTTTCTGTATTCTGTCATTTTCCATTATTTATTTATTTATTTTTAAATAGTTCTTGCCTAACAGCAGCTTGGAAATGCCTAACGCTTGCTGAAAACTGGTATTCTGCTGCAAAATCTTAGCATCATGCAGCCATGCATGATGCTAAAAATCAGGGTTTTGGACTTTCTAAGAGAAACCCTTCTAAAAGCTACAAGATACATCTTCTAATGCCCACAAAACCCTTGAGAAAAGTTCATCTTGAGATGCACAGGTGCATCTTGATGAGGGTAATGATCCCTCAGACTCCCCCTAGCTCAGTGCCAGCAGGACCGGCTCTGTGCCATACACTGAGGTCTAGTCGCCCTCAGACTGATATGCTGACAGCTGCCTGGCATTTCCATTTCCAGTGTGGGCTGCATGGCGCAGCCTGCTTACTGGACAATATCTTCGAAAGCTGATAAATTCCTTTTGAAGATAAAAGGAGCAAAAAGGTCTCCCTCTCTGTTCCATGAATTGCTTTTCTCCGCCTCTGCTTCATATTTCTGCTGTATTCTTTTCCATTATGAATTCTCCCAGCATCCAGTATTTCCTGAATGGCAGAGCTGCCAAATAGGAGTGCCACCAGCCCCATCTGACAGCACATCTGTCAGTCCCCAGCCTCCACAGCTGGTCTATATTTAGTTGGGTTTCCAGTACAGCAAACACCATTTGACCACTTAAGTAACTCCAGGTCAAATGTGCTCCGAGACTGTCCGGAGCTTCACGGCATGGATAGCTACTCATTTACCAGCAGTCTTACAGCCTTACCATTACCTTTTGCATGAACTGGGAACTTTTTTGCATAACTGTCCTCTGCCTGTGTTAGACATTTCACTTTCTCAGGTCCTGTGTAAATAAAAAGGTTTCCAAGCTCCATCTGGTTCCAGTTACTCAAGCAATAGAAATACACATGCTTCAGGAATTTGCAGACGGAGACTTACTGCCTTGCTGCTTATAAAATCCTTTACAAAGTTCACCATGCTCTGTTGCCTACTGATATACCTGTAGTCTGTAAAACAATTTCCCGCAAATTTACTTGCGTTAGACAAACAAACTGGAAGCTGACAGTGTCGGGCCCTTCTCTCTAATAAGGCTAACCTGCCTTCACTACTAAATATGGCTTTATAATACACGCGCGCACGCACACACACACACACCCTTGACCACCAAAGACTGCCTCTTCCTGAAATCCCCCGTTCATATAAATACAGGAAGTAGAAATAAGAGAGGCTAAAATCAGACCTTCTTGGCAGTTTGCTTTCATTTCTGTGCTTGTTTAGTTCTCTGCCCTCCGATACTACCGAGCCTGAAGCTGGTTTCACACATCCTCCCCCTGCAGTCCCTTGAAATACCATCTTCACTACAAACCTAAGGATGTGGAGGTTCTGCTCAGCGATGGCAAGGAATTGCTTTCTTTACCAAGGAACTCTAAAGCCATTGTGAAACAGAAAGTATCTTAAAGTTTGCTGTAATGATGAAAACATCAGCCGGAGACAAGGGAGCCAGGGATGACTCAGGGTAAGTCCTGAAACTTAAGTCACTGTTTTTAATAACTATGTCGCTTTGCTTTGCCCACTTAACAAAGAGCTCTCAACTGCATTTGCAAGCTGGCTGGGGAGCTTTCAGCTACACAATCGCTATGGTGTGGCACGATCGTGCTCTAAGTTACAGTATTTCCTTTAGCTAACATGTTCCAGCTGAAAACAAACTGCGATACCTTTATTTAACTCCAGTCTCAGCTATTTAGGGAAGAATAAGCACAAATTCCAAGCTGCAATTTAGGGGAAAGGACAGAATAAGGGAGTTCTGTGCTGTTTGGAAACGTGACAGATCCTTCCTGGGAGGCTTGCTTTGTTTCTACTGAAATGCTGAGAACTGGGTAAGGGCTCGTCCTACAAGTTGGTGCTTACTCCAGCCCTACCTAGCGAAGGTGCACACAAACCACGTCCACAGACTCCCAGGGGACTTCAGATGTACTTTTGGTTAGGAAAAGACTCCAGGCTTTCCTTGCTCCTGGCAAACAGACACGGCACCTTGCAGGTTCATGCTCCAAGGAAACATAGTGGGAGAGAAAATAGGTTTTGACTGGGAGGACAGTCAGCTGCCGGGGCTCCAGGATCTGCTGGAATCTGCCCAAGGCTCAGTTATATCATAAAGCTGATGCTGAAGCTGAGCGTTTCTGTTTCCTGTTGAAAACAATCAGGGGAAAATGACACAGCTGCTGGAACTTCCAGTCACCCCCTTGGAAAAACATATAATACCAGATATTAAGAGTGCTTTTTTTATCTGCCTGACACACTTAGAAAGACTATTTCCCATGAATGAAAGCTTTTTAGCTGTGGCTGTGGTGGGTGCAGTAGAAGCTGTATAGGTGGGTGGATACGCTGTACTTGCATTTTCAGTCACTGAGCGTGCTGCAGCTCAGTCTCCTTTGGCTTGAAGTGCACACAGTCAAAAAGGGGGTAGAAAAGCTGCTGACAGGCAGCTATAGCTCCACCATAGCACTGTCCCAAATGTGCACACGGGGTGCAGGGGATGGAGGGAAAACCCTGCATTGCAGCTGTCACTGCTTTTGCCTTCAGATATTTACTGACCTGCAAGGAACAATGTTACGGCTGGTCCAAGGTACAATTACTCAGTTCAACTTAATGCCAAACACAAAGGGACAAGGATCACATAACCATAAGTAAAAAAAAAAATAAAAGGGGGGGGGGGGGGGAAGAACCCAATCCCAGTTGACTGACAAGAGGAACTTAGTAGATAGCAATCCAAGGAATAGGTACTTTGCAGATACTCCCTGCATTTGTGATAGTTAAGATGCCACATACTGAGAAACTGAAAGATTTATACTGTTTACCTCTTTCTTAACTTGGTTGAAAGGAGCCACACACTTACAAAGATTAGCTTTCAGTTTAGTGTTGCAGGAGAAAATAAGCCACAAACCCTAGATTTGTGCTGTAAGTAAGTGGTTGCAGGAGTATTGAAGCATGAATGGGCATAACGCATGTGTTCTTCATAAATGTATGAGCATCTGAATAATGTAATGACATACTTTTATTTCATTAACTGATTATCTTTATTTTAAATCTATCTCCCATTCTTAAATAAGAACTTAAGTAATTAAAAAATGTGTTTCAACTTTGTTTGCATGTCAGAATATTGCTGAAGATCCTAAAATACACTTCAGCGAGCATACCTTGTGGCCTCCAACACGGTACGGAAGTAGAAATGTGACTGACTGACTAAATGTGACTTTTTGGTTATGTTCACATGGAGTTAGGCACATATTCACAAAGTATTTGTAGATAAAAATAGTAGCTCTCAAAAGAGGTGGTAACAGAGGTAAACTGATGATGGAGAATTTGGACCCAATTTAAAATTCTGTGCAGAAAAATTGCATCAGCAATTGCTGAGATTGTATCTTTGTCCACCTGGGTCTTAATTAATTAATAATTTATTGTGAAAATTGTGGGTTATTAAATGGGAAAACTTCCTTACGTGCACAGAAACTATGGTAGTGCTCATTATCACAGGAGTACCCTGGCAACTCGGAAGGTGTCTGTGTGTCTAGTCCTTGCAGCGACCAAAGGGTCTACTTTGCATGTGGCAAATCTCTAAGGAGGCTGTGCTGACTGACACCTCTGAAATGGCAGGAAGATGCTGGGAAGAAATCTGCGTCCAAAACCAATAGCTCCTCAGAGACAGATGTGGGGAGAAGGGTAACTAAGGGCTGGATAGAAATCAGTCTAGTCAGATTCTTCCAAAGTGGGTTGGAGAGGAACAAGGAAATTATAACCAGTTATCCCAAGCTAGAGTCAGGCTAACTCAGCTAGGAGCGTTAATAAGTGATGAGATCACAAAACATCTGGAGAAATGTGAGCTGATTGAGCCTGGTGACCACAGTTTCATGAAAAGGTATATGCCTTCAATCCAACATCTGGGAAATGTATGGAGGAGATGATGAGAAGAGCAGACGGGAGCCGAGACAGACATAATCAGCAATATGCAAATATTAAATAGTCACTGAGGACAGTGGCTGGTGCAGGCAGTTGGGATGGGTTACAGCGGTTCTCACTTCTGGGGCACCAGGCTAGCTAATGAAGTGATGACTGTACATCTTTTTGGAGACACGTCTTTTTGGCACAAAACCCACCATCACAATTGGCATTGATTTCACGCAGTGAATGTAGAAAGAAGAGGCCAAGAACTGGAGGAGTCTGGGAACCAAACGGCTCTCAGGGGCTCACAGATCTGAGCTCCAGAGGGAACTGATTTGATTTGATTATCTAATCTGATCTCCTGTGTAGAGAATGCCAGAGAACAACTCTGGTAAGCAGCCCGTCAAACCCATCTTTATGCTTAAATGGGAGCTTTTAAATCCTTGTTGGCCAACAAAGCTCTTATATCGAATGGCTCTCCTGCCCAGGTTACATACCTGCCTCTGCAGTGGGGTGAGTAAGTAACAAACATTTTCAGGTTTGAACCGAGAAAACAATTTTAAACAAAAATACAACTCTCTTCAAGAGCTGTCCTATGAGAAGAACTATAATCTAAGCTGGTTTGAATTGGTGAGCAAGTCCTGTTGGCCTCGGAAGGTCTTGGGCACAATGCAGAGTGACGCTGAACAAAACCCTCAGCCTAGAACACGTGGGGAGCGGTGCTGAAGTGGGGAAGGGACAGTTCAGGCAGCTGGAAACAAACCAGTGTTATCAAATCCCTCTGATGCCTGTCAAGCTCTGATAAAGGGGAAGATTTTCCTTTCCCACAGGATGGTGCTTCTCAGGAAGGAAATAACTGTGTTGCACCAGGATCAGGATATTACTGTAAAGATACAAAGAAAGAGGTGCTTTCTAAAGAGGCTTGGTGCACTCAGAGAGTGGACTTAAAATCTCCTGAAATTCAATTAAGAGAAAAGCATGTTCACAACCACACTGACTCATCGTGTGATGGCCAGCCTCAGCGGGTGCTTTGAGCACTTGGTGCAGTGGTGCTGGTGCTAGCACGGAAGGTAACTGGCCCTTCGATAGCTCGGGCGCAGACCACACTCAAAAATTTGTCCTTGAGTAGGGAGCTCCTTGTCATTGCAGACAGTCCCATGCCAGCGTTCATAGGAACGGGGGCATGAGCGAAAGCCGTGAGCGACCTTCTGTTCATCTCCTCTCCACTACAGTTTCAGCTAAAGATAGCTTCTCACTTCCTGTCCTAAATGGCTACGTGCTCTCTTGATTTTCCAACCTAGAGGCAGTATAGGCTGAAAGATGCACACATGTGTGAATGCAGGGTGTCTCGCTCCATGTGTACGGCTATCCATGCTCAACGGTGTCCTGGAGAGCGGCTGTGGGGACTGCTTGGTGCAGCTTTGGGTTGGCTCTGTCCCCTGCCACACCATGTGCACATAGTTCACATATCTCAGAGAGGGTCTATTTTGTAGTATTTTTCCTACTAAAAATATAGTAGGGCTATATTTTTACTCATCCATGATTAAATATAGATGGTTTCTCAGAGATCAGCAGCATAGGCTTGTGACTCAGAAAGATCTCTAAATTGACCTGAAAAACAGACATTAAATACTTAAAACCAGTCTATTAGAAAAAGAAGCTGCGGCAAGGTTCAATTCCCAGAGCTTTAAGTGCTTGCCTGCTTTGATTGCTAAAGAGCACAGAAACCTAAGTGAGCTAGTGAAACTAGGACAGCGTACTGTCCATCGCAGACCTTTAACCATTATAATTTTGGAAGGGAGTTGATTTATTGCATTTGGGAATAGAAATAAATAGTTCTTTTGGGGGGGTCATTCGAAAGAAAAGGCAGCTGTTTGGAATGACTGACTGAATTCTGGTCACAAGAATTGTGACCGAATCCACAGATGGATCTATGAGCAGAGGGCCATCGGAAGCCCTGAGTGTCCCTGAAGACCAACCACACTTGCCCAAGTGCAGTGTGAAGCATTCATGCTACCAGAGAAGATAGATCTATGGTTAGAATAGTTCTGGATCAAAACAGAAAAGAAGAATGGACGAAGTCTGTTTTACTGCAAAAGGGTATCTTTAAGGATATCTTCCACTGTTCAAAAAACAGTGGAAGCAGTTAATGCAAAGCCATGCTAAAAAGGCACTTCAGCATCAATTCTTGGAGAGAAAGCACTGGTCTAAGGGGTGGTCCACAATCCACCACGTGTCCTAGATTACTTCCCACTTTTCAGATTATTTTTTTTCTGTGGTGCTGAGCAGGTATTTCATCATAGGTAACTAAAGTGGAATCTCCACAGTAAATGTTCATCTAGGGCCAGGTTTTCACTAGGAGTAGGATCAAAACTGAATCACTCATTTGCCTTTAATTCAACTTCTGTCCACCCCACCCACCCCTTACACACATGCCTCGTACGGTTCAAAGGAGCTCCTGTGACCTCTCACAGCTGGGTATGGTCCCTACAGAGTCACTTCTCTTGTCACCAAGTACAAAATCCACCTGCCTCCTCCTCCTCCAGCTTCTCCACCCCTGGGGCTCTGGCTGGCTGGCCATTCACAGCAGAGCTAAGCCCCAAGGCAGTGGGACTGTGAATGGGTTTCTCCCCAGGGGCACTGCAGCCACATCCATTTGCCTCAGCTGCATTTGGAGTACTGAACCAGTTCGAGGCAGGGGCCCTGACCAGCAATGAACGTGCTGGTGCTTATCCTTACGGAGGACTGGGGATGCTATTGCAATACAGATAAGTAAATAAGTAGACCTCTAAATAAATGGTGCTTATTTTCAATTATCATCCAAAAAGTCAAGACCTGCTTACTGATCTTACCCTCTCTGTACCACGGTTGTCCCAGATATGAACTATAACTGAGTAACAGCACTGTATCATCAGAGCAATGTAAGAATTGATTGATTGAAATTTATTAGGAGTTTTTAAGGTGGCAAAAGGCAAGATGACACTGATGTTTAGGAGAAAGGCTTGAAAAACATTCTTCTATTTGGAGGAGGTCCTTTTATCAGTTTCTCAAGGCTGCAAAGTCTATAGTAGAAATCCTGATGGTCAACTAATTCTCTTTGGCTTAGGAGAAATAATTTGCTCCTACAGGAGGTTCAGTTTGAGGATGGAGAGAACAAAACTCTGCCAATCTTTGGTTTTCCCAGTTACATTTGCCCAAACTTTAATGGGGTTGTGTGTGGAGAAGGAAGTGTTTTTCTTTTCCCTAGTGAATATCTCTGAGCTGGGGGGGGCTGGAGTGCTCATTGTGTATTTTATAATGCTAAAGACCTTCAAACATTAGTATTTGTGCAGGGATGTATGTGAAAAATTCTTTCTTAAAACTTGGGCACAGGTAATACATAAGAGATTTAATAAAGGTGCTTTCTTCTCCAGAATTTGCTGAATGAGAGGAGGCAATGCCCTCACAGCCCTAGTGGGAATGGCTTGGGTCGCTGACTCTTTTATCAGAGCTGTAGGACTTGCCCAAAGCTGGGCAAAACTACTGGAATTACTAGCCGTGGACTGTAGGGGTCATAACACTGCACTGATGGAGTGAAACCTGTAAGGGCTGCCCTTGAATTTGAAGAGCAAATGCTCTGGAAGGTATGTGTATATTACTGAGCCCTGTCCTGCATACCCACCAGTAACATGTGGGCAGCACTTCCAGGAGAGCCAGCCAGCAGGGGAATAATCTGAAAATCGTGTCAACAGGGGCAGGGTACATCTACACTGCAAAGCAGGGTGTGTAAGGGTGCTGGGCACGCCCAGGCTCCAGCATTGCTCTAGGTAGCTTAAAGAAAAGCAGCAGTGAGAAGACAGCTGACCAGAGGCAGGCCTCCTGGGGGACTAACCACCAGAAAGGGTGCACAGCATTTGCAGGGGTTGAAACCTGGCTGTCAAACCTCTGCTGAGCTCCTATGCAGGGTAGAGATGTGTGTCCTTGCGTGAGGGTGGCATCTTCTGTGGACGGACAGTGGAGGCTGGTACACAAGGCTGCTTATGCACATGCTGTATTTTCTGCCAAGACCCTTGGCACCCCACTCACTCCCTGCAGCACTCTGGTATCGACAATCTGCTTTAACAGTGTAGGAACACGCGTACAACCCCAACCTCCCCCTGACTGAAGCAATCCCCAGGCGTGCACGTAGCTGAGTTGGAGCTTTTTGCTGGTGTCAGTCTGAAGTAACTCCAACAGAGAGAAACTGAGATAGAAATCCCTTCCAGGCTCTTGGGTTCTTGGTTCTTGGAGGGACAAGGTGAGCTTTCAGCTGGTGTTTTTTAGCTGTGAAGTTTGTGTGTGTATATGTGTGTTAAAATGCATGATAAAACAGCGCTGCAAAGCAGCTGTGGTCAAGCAAGCAGAGTTATTTAAGCTGTGCAAGTATAATAGAGCAACAGGCGTCACCCAATATGGTAAATAACATAGCCGCAAGCCTTTCCTTTGTCCATTTTGTGCCTCTCTGAGCTATCTAAAGTAATTCTACCCACTTCCAGAAATGGGATCTCTAAATCAATGTATCTTGCCAGAGTGGGAATGCTAAGGTAATGCTTCCCTCGAGGTTTCAGCTGTGAGAGGTTTGGAGTGCTTAGCTCCTCTTTGCCTGCACCCAAAATAGTATAAATCTTTTTGCAAGTGAAGATGATTACTTGAGCAGCAAAGGATTAGCAGATGTGAGCACTGCATAGCTGGTTATGCTAGTCACATTTTCCTAAATAGATATTCTATTAGATGCACACGAGCCAGGGAGTGCTGAAGAATGTAGCTCTTTTCAAACAGATGAGTATATACATGCATATCAGTGTGCCTTTCCCAGACTTTCCAACACCTTTCTGCTAAACAGGGAATATGTTTATGGTCAAGTTAAGGATTTCTGCTTTCAGCATTATTATACCTTTAAAAGGAACAAGGCTTTTTCATTAATCTTAATGACATTTTATGATTAATATAAAGCCATTGTACGTATAGAGAGGATCACTGGATGTTTCACGAATGTGAAGCCTCCCAGCAACCAGCTGAAGACATGTATTTACTACAGCTGCTGTAGGAAGGGAAAGTGAGGCACAAGCTCATGGAGCTGATTTGGTTATAGTCACTCACTTAGTAACCCTTCGATCCCTGTAATGCATTTATTCCCTGGCCTTGCTCTCAACCATCCTTTAAGTTTGGGGTAAGGCCAGAAACCAAATCCAGTTCTCAGAAAGCCTTTTATTTTCAGTGGATGAGTTTTCTGCTGGATTAGGGTGCTGACCAACTTCCTTAGTGGTTACACAGCCTCTAAATCTGAGGCAAGAGAAGCAGCAAAAGCAAAGAGGGGGGAGTGTGTGCAAGTGCAGTCAGGGGACTGCCCTTTCAGCAGTATCCTTGCCATTGCCCTGGATTAAGAGGAGCATGAAACCATGCCCTAGAGAGTTGTTCTCTGAGCTGGACTGCAGCCCTGGCTCAGATCTGGTCCTGCAAGGGCTGGGGCTGCTGGCATTTGCTCTCAGCAATTTGTCTGTGGGACAACACTTTCTTGTGGGGTTGAAAGACCTGTCTTACTACTTGAAATAATTCCCTGACTATGTTAATTAGTATTTTCCATTTGCTTTTGTGAGGCTAATGAATTGTTTGTGAATTTCAAGTGTTTTGTTGAAACCAAATAAATACATTCAGCCCTTTGGGTGCTGGGGAAACCTTGCCAAATATAGTCCTCACAGCTCAGGTGCACTCCTCCTGTGGCCCTCTGGAGAAAGCCAGTTTTATGAAGACTCGGTCTTGTAAAAGTGGCTGCTGGGCAGAACTGGAAGCAGTTGCTACCCCTTATGAACTCTGTTAAGTTGTGTGCTGCTTGGGAAACTTCACCAAGGAAACAGAGACCAAAAAATAGCAGTCTGGAGACTGGCAGCCCTGCTGGCTACCTGCAATGCTGTTCTGCAAATTGCTAGCAGACTTGTAGGCAAAAGAAGGTTGTCCCACATATTTGGCTAAATGACAGCCCGGGACCTGGCCCAACCTTTCATCTTGCCTGCCAAGAATTTTTTCTCTCTTCTCTCTTTCCTTTGTTTTCTCTTGAGTTCCCTCCAAGGAATCTGTCACTCATGATACCCCCCACAAAAAAACAGAAACCAGGCAAAGCTCAGAGCTTCTCCTGCTGAATCAGCAGACAGGAGGGAGGTTTGCTTTGGGTCACTTTCCTTTCTGTCCAGAGGACAAACATGTAACACGGGGCATTTTGGTGTAATTTAGCACTAAGCTCCCATCCTAATTCTTTCTCCAACAAGTTACTTTAGACTGGAGCTCATTGGTAACCTTTCCAACCAAAACCTAATAGCATTGCCCTCCCAGCAGGGATGGGGCCTTGGGGCTGGAAAGCTGTGGTGGAGTTTGCCTGAGGGGCTCTGAAGAGCAGCCTGTCAGAGGGACGGGTGGCAAGGGCTGCATGGTAGGTCCCTGGACCTGAGATTCTGGCATCTCCCGTTGCAGCTGGGGCTAGCTATCTAGATCGCACCTGTGTTCATCCAGCCTGACTTTAGGAGCTAAATTGTTGTGTTTGATTTAGGAACCTGTACACCCGTGAGCATCTCTGGCCTTACTGGAGGAGAAGCAACAGCTCCAGGGATTAGTTTAGGGTCCCTGGTGCCAGTGGGGTGAATCCCTTTCAAATGTCTGTTTTTGCCTTGCTGAGCTGGGTAGGGAGCCGGGCCAGAGAGCTGTGTCTAACACAAGGCCTTCTTCTGCCCTCTCACCCCCTCAGTTGGATTGCCTCAGGTCAGAGACGCAATGGTGGCCAGCGGAGAGGAGGGGAGGGGAGAGGAGGGTGGGTGCAGCACTGGGTTTTTGGGGAGGACATAACCACGGCAAAGCTATTATGGATTGTCTTCGGCTGCTGTGAAGCCGCAGTCTTTGGGTCATGGTTTATTTATATCACAGCCCTGGTGGCCAAGTGGCTGTAAGCACTGTTAGATGAACAAGCGAGGGTTTAGCTGGGGCTGTGGGAGCTGACAGACTTACCTTGATGCTTGGCAGGTTTTGCAGCCACATGCTGAGCTCCCAGCTGCCGCAGGGACAGCTCGAGGTGTCTGACATGTCTCCAGAACCAGCCCTTCGGCCCCAGGCTGTCCGAACAGCACAGGATGGTGAGAACCATGCCCACCTGCAGGGCAGGTCGCTCAGCTTAGCCCTGCAAGCCAGAACACCTCTCTCATCCTTGCACAGGGGGACCAGCACTCTTCACCACCTTTCCATAACCCTGAAATCCCCCAACAAGTCATTTTCTTCTTTGTCTTCTTCCTCTGGGAAAGCAAATCCCTAACTTCACATCACTGTGAATGCAGGCAGGGATCCTGTCAGATCCCTGATAAGCAAGAAATAAACACATTTCTCCAATGCCTAATCAAAATTAAATATGTGGAATCTGAAACTGCTGGAGTAAGGATAAACGATGACAAAGAGTAAGTTCATAAAGTTAGATATTTTTTTTACTAACAGCACCATGTGTTGAAATGCATTCACACTGAAATTGGAAAAAAAATCTTACCCAAAATACAAAAATTTGTGTTTAACTAAGTTTGCAGATCAGTGACTTGTTTGAAGACCCTTAACCCAGCAAGAGGGGCACCAGCCTTGAAACACTGAAGGCCCATGCTCTGCTCCTTGAGATATCACAGGACGAGTGTTCAATGGATTTATTTCCCTTGGTGAAATTAACATTTCTATTTGCAAATCAAGACTGAGAGAAACTTTTGCAGGTCTTTCTTAAAAGAGGGGAAGACTGCTTAGCTTCATGCAAGTCTGTGTGGTTAGTGCCTTGTATCTCACGTATCTCATATGTCTACACTAAATTCATTCACAAGGTGAGGAAAGGCATTGCATTTATAACTGTTTTATAAATTTTATAACATTTTATAACTCTTAAAGGAGTTTTTGCTCTGACACGTTGTACAACTTTGACTCATTTTAATATATAGAATTTGAAACATAGAGGTTCTATTTAAGCAAAATAGCAATATATTCTTAATTAAGTTTGAATTTTGGAATTTCTCCTTTATTTTCCATTTCCCTTTCCCCTCCTTGTTAACACAATTTGGAGAAAACATTCCCAGGGTCCTAATTCCTCTCTTCCTTCCTGGCCTGATGAGCTGGGAAAGGGCGAGGTGAAAACTCCAATAGCCTTGGCCCTTCAGTCAAAACAAGATAATCTGTGCTTCCAGCACATCACATATTTTTGAAAGGCACAGAACAAATTAATCTGTCTTCTGTCCAGCTGGTGGCTCTGCTGGGCCCTTCTAGTGCTCTGACGCCACAGGGAGAGAAAGGTTGCTGACTTTCTTTTGTTCTTACAGCCTAGGAAATTGTTCATTTTCTTCCAAACATTTGTTTCTGGTTCCTGCACCTCAAAAACCTTTCCAGAGAAGTTAAAATAGAATTGCCCAGCAAATACTTTTGCAGCTTTTTCTTAAGGAAAATTTGTTTTCTTTGGCTTCCCTGGCCTTGGCAGAAATGACTTCTGGCTAGTCCTGCATTTCAGAAGCTCTCTTCTTTGCAGTGAAAGGGCCTTGCAGAAGTACAAATTATTCTTCATTGCATGCACACAGAGAAAAACCTTCAGTTTTGCTGATATGCTGAAATTCCTAAGAGAATAATTTGGGTTTGAAACAGGCAAAGGTCAAATGACCTAAGAGCTCTGATTATGGATACGGGGGAGAAAGACTTATCTTTAATACAGCCACTGCCTATTGAACAGTAAGAGCAGTAAACCTTGCAAAGTGGTAATTTGCTAAGGCTGGAATGTATATTTTGACCGAAAATATTTTGAGGAAAAAGAGAAAGACAGTTGATAAGATATTTTGAGTCGAACTGTGGAGTGCAAAGTTAAATAAAGATAACAGTAGCATTTGTGAATTCAGTACAAGCTAAGTCACATTGCACTGATAGAATATGTTAGCTCAAGCTCACTGTGGTGCTCACATGCATTGATATCTGCATTAATTTCTACATTAATAATTGCAGGAAACGTCTGGACTGAGGAAAATAAGGGTTTTGAAAGAAGGCTTCTTCAGGGAATTTTTGACGTTTGTTCTTATCTTTTATTCTGCCCGGGTCATGGCTGTCAGTGATGGACTGCTGGTTTGTTAGTACAGCTGACCTGGGTATTAGCAGCAAGATGAATTAGTTTGCATTTTGTTTGGTTTTCTTGTGCACATGCAATTCTTTATAATATAAATGTAAATGGAGGGGCAGACCTAATGAGCCTAGGAAGCATAGTGAAACTATGAAACTTAATGAGTATTTAGGTACCGCTTCCTTCTCCTTGAAAGGACTCCTGCAATTCAGGTTGGTTGACAGCACCAAACCAGAGGCTTTGACAGGAGTTTTGCCACTGCTTCATTGTGGTTGTTCATTACTTGACAGTTTGATACAATTACTGATCTTCCAGCTGTACAACTAGTGGTTGTACCGATCCCTGCATGGAGTATAATCGTATTTTCTCATACTTTGTGATTTCTTGTGGCTTCTGTGACCAGGAAGGTGAGTGCCTGGTGATTTAACAGCAGATGAGCTCTCAGACAGGGTGATGACTTGGCCAACAGCTATGAACATATACAGGTGGGGTCCAGCTGGGGAGAGGTAGATACCTGCAGTCTGTGCATACAACCCCCCACTAGTATTTACAGACGGGGGCACTTTGGAAATCCCTAGTGGGTAACAAAAAGCTCACCAAAGTGAGCCTTCAATTGCACGGTGCAAACCTTCACTGCTGAAGCTGAGGATGTCTGTATCAGAAAGTGAAGTAAGTGGTGAACAGAGATGTTTGGTGAGCTATGAGGTGCAGGGGATACTGGAGGAACGGACAGCATTTAAGAGACCATTGGTTTGCCTTACTGCTCACCTTTTGGCAGCTGGAACAGCTGCTGCCTTGGCTATTAATCATGGTGATTTACAGGCTGAGAGAAGAGGCTGGGAAATGCAGGGCATCGACTGTAGATCAAAGAACAAACAGATGGAGGGTGGACATAAAAGCTAGAGTGGAAACAAGGAGAGCAGTGAGCAAGAGGAAGTGCTCTGCCAACCACAGGTTGTCCGCAGACCACAGTTTGAGAAGCACTACTTCCTGAGCTATGCATACATTACCGAGGCAGACCAGTAACACAAGCCTCCTGCAAGGTACGAAGGACTACTGAACAGCCAAACCTGCTTCATGGGACACACTGAGCCTGTCATTGACACTTCCGTTATCCAATTTTTCCATACATTCCAGAACTTTGCAGTGCAGGGACCTCCTTGCACTACCTATACCTTTTCTCTGACATTTTGCCTGCCTGCCAAGAAACTTGTTTTCTAACTGAACTGAAGGGTGCCAATCAGCTGGGTGTGATCTCTGAAGACCTCAAGAACTTTATTCTCTCAGTGCTTTTTGGCTTTTTCATTGTTTTTTATTATTTTATTAGTATTATTACCCTTTTTTTTCTGTTTATTGGTTTAATTTGTCTGGTCTCTTGGCTCTATTATGAAAAAACTTTCAGTAAAGTCCAAATTTACTATGCAGCAGCATCAACTTTTGATGGATAGCGTTAGTTATTTTGCTTTTGATTTTTCCATGAGTCACTTTTCTGCCCTCCCATTTTCTAAATACTCTGTTTTATGATTAAATGACTGAAGAAGTTTACAGATGATGGAGCTCTCTCAGAAGGTATCTGGGACACCAGCCTCCATTCCATCAGCTTTTGTAAGATAAAACAAAACTTAAGCAAGGTCACCTAACACATGTCCATAAATTAAATGAATCCCTCTCCTCCATTTTGGATTAGTTTGTTCTGAACTGATTAAAGGAGCAAAGGTGGACTGACTTGTGAAAATGAAGAGAAGGCATTGAGAAATGACCACATCTAAGATGGAAGCAAAATACATCTTGATGTCCTTTAGCTGAGGCACTGCTTAACTTCCCTTCCAGTAAGCTGAAAGAACAGCACATGAATTCACAAGTGTCAAAACAAAGATTTTTAATGAGTTTATCTAATCAGAAGTGATATTACACCAATTCAAGAAAAACATGGGTAGGTAAGTATGTAGAATGGGTCTCACTAAGGAAACCTTGTTGCACTGTTTTACTGCTACTCTTCTAACTCTGATTATTTCTTCTTCAGTGGGCTAGTTCAGAACTTCATACCCTTTTCAGCATGAAGGTGACTGGGAAAAAACAGATTCAATGATCTGCCTCTATCACCAGTGGCAGACTGAGTCCAGCTGGGCTGGTTGTGGCATGTGGTATATAACAGGGCTGTGAGTTTTCTGTCAGACTTTGTGTGTGATCTCAGCACCTTCATCTGATGCCTTCCATGAAGCTCCTTGCTCGCAGCTCTCTCTTTCAGCCTCAGGAATTACCAGCATTGTCCATATACTTCCACCAGGACTGGTGTGCCAGCTTCAGGAGATTCTAGCTTTTCCTCCCTCTTCAGCTCTTCTGTGCTTTGTAAATGGTATTGCTGCATTTGAAGAGTTTCCACACAGGTGAGCTTCAGACACAAACTGGCTTGTACCAAACAGTATCCCTTCAGGTACCAGGTGGCTTTGGTGCCAAAAGTTGCTCTTCACTTGGTACGTGGAGTTAAGGTCTCTTGTCCTTCTTCAGCTCCCCCAGTAACAAGCCCACTGGCAGACATTTTAGCAGGTGTGGTGCCTGCTCTGCCGTGAATATAGATATTCCAGAGTATCTCTTTCCTTGAGGATAGCACAGCAGACCACTGCTCTTGCTCTCTCCTGATGCCTTCTAATATTCAAAGGGAGAAACAGAAGCAATAGTAATAAGGAACAATAAAAGACTAGTTGCTAATTCTTATACCTGATTGATTTAAACAAGGAAAGGACCTTGGTCATTAGTAATCAGTGCACTGCAGAGCATTTAGTTTCTGATTTAAGGTTCAGATTTAATAACACCTGATGCATCTTCTCAGACCTGTTCTGATGGCAGGGAGAAGCTGCAGATGTGCAGGAGTGCAGAGGCTGGTGGGGGCTGGCATGGATGGAAACTCTGACCTAACTCATCTGTCAGTCACCGCTGCTATTTCCAACACCTGTGCATCCCAGCTCCCTCTGGGCTGTTCAGAGTTTACATGGTACAGCCCAGAAGCCCTTAGTGTCAGCAAGTTCATAGAAACATTTCTGAAGTCCTTTGCAAGGGTATGCCCAGGCCTGCATGAAATTTAGTGGCTTTTATCTTCTTGCAGTTCTGATGATTTCTGGGAATATTCAGCTGGCAAGTGTGTCTCAGTTTCTGAAGCAGAGCAAGCATTTTGTCAGTGCACAGTCACTGTGCGGTAATCCAAACCACCATTGTCATTATTATTTCTTTCAAGCAAGCAACCTGATAACTTCTGCCAAGCTGGGGCAGGTGTATGCATGTAATCACTGTGCAATTAATTAATCTGTGTTGCCAATCAATATGCAACACGTAGTCCTCTGCATCCCAACTGAGCTCAATTTAGCAGAGCAATTTAGAAGTACTTTGCCGGAAGAGCTCAATAAAACATGTAAAGCTGGTGGCTCTACGGCCAGCTTTGCAGCTTCACATCACACACAACAAAAGTGAACACCTGCCTGTACCAGTCAAAGGGTTTTGCAGGATGGTGGGAGAAGGGGGAAAGAGTTAGCCAAATGGCATGTAGTTTCTGAAAACTGTGAGCTTCAAAATCAGCCAATGTGTGAATTCTGAGTGAGCGAAATAGCAAAGGCTGTCTGCTCGCCACGACGGCCCCGCAAATCCCTTCAATTGGCAGCACAACAAGAACCCAGGAGCTGCCTGTGCTCCCTCCTCTCTCTGCAGCTACCAGAGCTACCATGGAGCCAGATTAAATTGGTGGATTAAGCAGTCCCACAGCCTGGCATCTGGCTCTTTGTGACAGCTGCACCCAGGAAAGAAGTCAAGCACTGGTGCCATAACTGCGTCAACTGGTGTGTCATGGGTCACAGCATTACAGCTGGAAGAGGTCTGTTAGGTCATTCACTCCCATTTCTTAGCCAGCACAGGATTTGGCTCAATAAAGTGTTTGCTAGTGCTTTAAATATGGTGTTTTAAGAGATTTGGGCAAGGCAGTTCTCTCCCCCTTCTCTTCGGAACTTATCCATCATCTGTTATAACTGCTGTCAGGAAGCGTCCAGCCTAAAATTTCCCTGTTTTAATACAACCTCCTTAATGACTCCTCTCTTTTCCCTTTTATCACAGCCTCCCATTTTGCTGGGCTGTCCTTTCCTCCCCAGGTACCAGTCTTACAGCCTGCTTCCTTCTTCTTGGTTAGGCAGGCTTCTGTGGGGAGGATACCCCACGCCAGGGCTCTCATCCCTGAGGGTCCCCAAAAGGCTGGGTTCCTCTCCTGCCAAAAAGCCTCACCCACTGCCTTTAATTATCTGCACTGAAAATCCCCTCACACTCAAATCACAGGATGTTTCCATTAAAACAAATCTTCTCTGACTCTTCAATTTTTATTTTGCATGTCTAAATCTGGAATGATTTTCTGGTTTTCATCTGTTCTCTAAAGCCTGGATTATGAGCCCGACACACATCCACATGCTTTGCAAGTTCAGTTCTTTTTCCTCACCAGCCAGTTGTCCTTGGTGCCAAGCCCACATTGCTGCTGTGAGCAGGGCTCTGTGCAGGCGCTGTGCCTGCTGGAGCGAGCAGAGGGCTGGGTGCCTCTGCCCGCATCAAGGCTGAGCTCCCTCCCCTGGGGAACGCTGTGCCTGAGCTCATCTCTGGGTCCAAGCTGCTCTGCATTATTTCCTCGCCTTTGCTGATACTCTCAGTTCCCTCCAGGTGATGGGATTCGTGCATATTGGTGCATTGCTGGTCCTTTTCTTTTCCCCTTACATTATTAATGGGTAATGGAGTTCAGCATCACTGGAGCTACTGCAGTGCACGTCAGCTCCTAGTGACACAGGAAGGCATTATCAGCACTGGCCTCCTTTTGCCCTCAGTTTCACACATCCTTGGCAAGAACAGATTCGCATTTGAGTGACTAATATGTGGAGTAGCTTTTGCTAACAGTGTTAAGGAGTATTTCACTATAACTCACCTGTCTGTTCCTTCAGCTCATTACTTCTTTCCCATTACCAAGTATGAATGTTGCCATCCAGCACACGCTTTCTTTTTGCATGGTTACTGGGTGTTTCTTTTAGTTTCTGCTTTAAAGAAAGAAACCAAGAGGTGATAGGGGTTAACTTCCAAAAGCTGCCCTCCACTGTTTAACTCTATGTTTGCTGAGATGATGCTGATTAAAATCATACGCTGTTGTATCAAAAAGAAATTTCCTCACCTATGTGACAAGCTGGGCGTTTATCACAAGTGAAAAGAAAGTTATTTCTATTTGCTTTTTTAAGCACAGTTCTCTCATTCTTTTTGCCTTTGCCATGACATTGAAAATTAATTGATTAAAATCATGAATCTGTGGGCTAATATTCTGAATCAGCAATTGAGATTGCAGAGGATCATACATTTTCTAAGGAAGCTGTCTATATAGGGTTGCAAAATAAAATAAAAAAATCTAAAAAAATAAAATCTCACTTGGTTTGGGGATTTCAAAGGCTATTTTTACAAAACCTAAATTTTGGGCTAAGCATGCTGTGTTAGATTAGGCCTTTGAAGGGACTCTCTTTTAGTAGTTTAAGTCTGACCTTGTTTGAAATGTACTACTTTAAGATCCATATCTTTCTTTCTTTTTTTGAAAAAAAAAAAAAAAAAAGGAAAATTGAAAGACTTAAAATAACAGTAAATCAAAAGCAAGAGTCCTGCTTCTTCCAACTCTGACATCTAAGCAGCAAAACTGAGACAGAAGAATATATCAGTTTGTGCATGTTCTCCTACGTTTTCTTCACTTTAAAAGTCAGTTAATCAGATGAGTGATGAGCACATATCCATGCGTCTGCAGCCTTGCCCAGTAGAGCTCTTAAGACCAGAACTGCCAGCAGTCCCCCTGACTGCAGTGTTAAGCACCCGTATAAATGCCTTGTTGAATCAGTGCTGCAGCTGGAAACCAGCATTTGATACCATTCTGTCATTAGACTGCAGGGACTAAAAATGAACAGAATTGGCTCTTTGTCTCACTGATCAGGACACAAATGTTAAGCAGAGCATATCCCAGACCTTTAGGATTCCCAACAGCATAATTTCAATATTCTTATGTCTCGTCCATAGCTGAGAATAAGGTCCGACTGGGTGTTGCTAATGTGGCACCACAGGATGGCCCCTCTCTTGTCACCCAGCATGGCCCATACATCTGTTTTTATTTACTTAAAACAAACAAACCTTCCAAAGGGTTTGCTGTGTTTGTGCCCTCTGCATCTTGTCCCGCAGGACTTGTTGGGTCGCACAGAGCAACTGAGCATTGTCTGCAGGGCTGGGCCTGGAATTACTCCGATACCTCTTCTGTAGAGGACAAATTTCTGCCGAATGCAGCCTAACACCCTCTCCTCTGAGCCCTGTGCCCTGCGACTGGCAGTGCAGGTGGAGGACCTCCCCAGGGCAGCAGGGTGCAGGGGCAGGGATGCGTCCATCACTGCAACCACCAGCCGCCACCTCCAGCGCAGGCCCGTGGTGCAGCCGCGGAGCGCTCACTGCTATTTTTAGTCAGCGAGATGCCTTGGTCTGCCTTTCTGCAGCCTGCCCAAGGGCAGCCTCGCTGGGTGCACAGCAGGGCTGCCAAAAAGTGAGAGCAGCTGATGTGCCTCTGGCTACTGCTGGCAGGCTGCCTCTGAGGGGCTCCAAGAGCGGGATGAGGCACCACACAGTGCCTCTTCACAGCTCCTGCAGATCTGCCTTGCCTGAGCACTGGTACCCTTGCTCAGGCAAGGAAGGTAGAGGAGCTGAAATGAACAGCCCGCAGCAAAAAAACACCTTGCAAGCCTGTGGTCTGAGAGACAGGGGTGTATAATTAACACGAGGCTATGTTCCTCGGGACGGGTCTTACCTGTGTGTCGGGACCTGTGTGCCCAGTCTGCCTCTGTTGTAGCACGGTGTCTTTGGTCTGATGCCCCTCAAGGAGCTCTCCTTGTGCATAAGTGCCCTGTGTGTGCATGTCTGCATGTGTGTGTTTGCAGTCCTCACTCCCCCAAAGATTTCCACCTGCTGTTCTGCTTTTACAAGGGACTCCCTTGCTGTGTTTCAGCCCCAGCAGCAATATCAGCGAAGACGGGAAAGAGACACATCTCAGTCAGGCCACTGCCCTGCGAAACTGCCTCTCGCTTCCAGGAATCAGCATCCTTGATAAACTCATCAAGACCTGTCCCGTCTGGCTTCAGCTGAACATGAACCAGGAAAGGGCTGGGGCGATACTTGGCAAAGAAGCAGCAGGGGTAAGTCCAAAGTGGTTTTGGTTCAGACAACCACATTTCCTGTCCCTGGTAGAGCTGTTTAGGGGAGCAGTGTTTCTTTTCATGTGGAAGCAAAAATGTTTAGCAACTTACACTCTCTGTTTCCACTGCCACTTGATGCTTTAGCCACACACAGTGGCACAAGACAAACTTAATGGCTTTGGGGAGCAAGAAATTTTATCTGCTTTTATTTACTTAGCATGTAGTTTCATGGAGATGCCATCCTGTTCACCACAAAACCAGGCAGTTGTGCCTGGCTTTTCCTGGCTTTTCCTGGCCATACAATTCTCCAAGATCTGGAGATTTTCAGAGACATTGGCCTGGTGCAGAATGGGTACAAAGTGGTGTTCTGTTTTTCGTTGGTAACCTCTGTCCCTTTGCTAGGCACAATGATTAACTCTGGAGGGATTACACGAGCAGTAAGGTTGCTCAGATGTAGCCTGAACTCAGGGAACTGGAGAGAAGGATCATGAAGAACCTCCTTGGCTTGCATTTGAAGCCATCAGGATTATAGGAGGTCTTCATGGGGTGTAGTGGATGACAGCATCAGCAAATGAGCAGAACAGAGAGACTTTTCTTAGGTCTTAGGCTAGGCTGAGGAATTGCATTGGAAGAGTTTGTATGTTGACTGCTCAAATTTGTAGCAATAAAAAAAAATCCCAGAAGAAAAGGCTTTGAAATTCTGGAAGTAGCTGGGAGTAGTTTCAATTGCAGTAACTAATATTTGGTCCCCATAAGCTGAACATTTGGAAATAGCAGAGTCCTGGAAAGCTCAAAGCTTGCTTAAGAAAACCAGCTCTGTGGGACAGGGTCTTGGTGAGGAGGTAAAGCAGGTGTCAAATGGACCGAGCTGATGGCAGAGCACAGTGGGAACTCACTCGCTGCTGATCTGAGGAGGTGTGGGCCTGCCCCTTGGCTGAGTCAGGGTAAAATCTGTCACAGGGCTAAAAGCTGGCACTGCTGAATGACCCCAGTGGTGGGATTGCCTGACCAAGGTGGGCTGCCTGTAGTGCAGGGCCTGCTCCTGAGCAAGGCAGTATGACCCCATGGGCACTGATGGGCAGAGAGACCCCACAGCAGAGCAGGGCCCTGCCTCACCCTAAACCAAACTTGTCAAATCAGACAGGCAAATTATGCTCTAGAAATCTTTGTCCTTCTGCACCCACTGAAGAGGGAGACCTGAGTGACTGACAGAGCCATGTTCGGCCCTGACCTCCGAGGCTAGGAACCACTCCTTGCAGGCAGGGATGTTCCCCACCTCTGAGCAGCTTCAGGGGTGAATCTTGCCCTGGTTCCTCCTCCTCACACCTTCCTCCGGCACAGCTCTGTACAGGGAGGAAACGAGCTGGCAGGTCAGAGGTGTCCCATGGCAGGGACCAGCAGTGGACAATGCCTGCTGATGCCGCGGGTGCTGTGTGGGCTGTGCCACCCACCTCCCAGAACACAGCTGAAGCCTTTCCCACCGCCAGTGAAAATGGAAGAGACTGGTTGGCATGCCGGTACTGACCCGGGAAGCAGGGCTGGGCACAGCTCAAAAATCCCACCTCCCTCTCATCTGAGCATCTGCAGTCCAATTTTAGCCTTTGGAGCCATGGCAACTAGGCACGCTGATCAGAAAACAGAAGTGATTCATTTCCAGGTTTCACTTCTCTCCATGTTTAATTTCAAATGAAACACTTGACCGATGCGATGTGAGATAGTGCTATCTAAGACTCAAGGTAGCAGCAGCAGCAGTCTCTCAAGACGGGTTGGATGGACCATTCTGTCACACGGGTTGTAAGACGTAAGGAAGGGAGAACCTCTAAGGCTCGTACTTGCAGATACTCTTATGTAGAAGGTGGGGGCTGCACTGCATTAGAAATAACAGTGTTTCCATCATGAACCTTGTGCCATGCATTTACTTGGATTTTTTCTGCACTGTCAGTGGACCTGAGCCCATGGGAGCTGGATTTCTTTTGAATGGCAGAGGCCAAGACCTCATTGTGTGAGGTTGAGAAGCTGCTGCAAGGCCATGTGTTTAGCATGGTTGCTTCAAAGTGCCTGGAGATGCCCTTACAACTGCGAGTCATGCGGAGAAAAGTCCTGGCTTTGAGACAAGCTCTTTTTAAATTCATCTCTCAAGAAATTAATGGTTTCTTGTTAGATTTTCACTGCATTATAATTGATTAATCATTTTATCAACTCACACTTCTTTCTAATATTAATATCCAGACTCTAGAATTAGCTATTTTTTTATATTCCATTTTTATGAAAATACTTTGACTCTCTCCTGCTATAAGCTGCTATCAAAGAACAGATAAGAGTACAGATTACTTTGTCTTTGTATCTCCAGCTTCAAGGTACAAGCTAAAAATATACTTGACGATGAGCTCTAATTAGAAACACGGTTGGGAGCTCACACAATGCAAAGAACAAGATACTCTTATTTTTCTTTCTCCTTTCTCCTTTCTTTCTCCTTTCTCCTTTTTTTTTTTTTTTTTTTTTTTTTTTTTCAATTCACTGGTCCTGTTGGGGTGCTTCCATCCAGAGGCACCTAGGCAATCTGTGGGGATGGGGCTCACAGGAACCTTTTGAAATGCAACAGGGACAAATGCCAAGCACTGCCCTGGGAAGGCAGAGCCTCTGGCATCAATCCAGGCTGGCACTGGCCGGCTGGAACAGCTCTGTGGGAAAGGCCCTGAGGGTGCTGAGCATAGGACAGTGTGCTCATGGCAGTAATGAGTGTCAGTGGCATCCTGGTCTGTATGAACAGGAGCATGGCCAGGAGATGCAGGAAGCAGTAATCTGCCTTGACTCAGCACTTTTCAAGACACTGTGCCCCATTCTGGACTTTCCAGTACACAAAAGACATTGACAAACTGGAGCATGTCAGCAGCAGGCCAGGGACTGGAGCGCTCATCCTGTGAGGAGAGGCTGTCAAATGAGATTTGTTTGACCAGGAGGAAAGAAAGCTTTGGGGATACCCCAAAGTACCTAAAGGGAGTCACAGGGACTTCTGGACCTGTGATAAAACTCCACTATAAGACACTGTGGTCACCAGGGCCTTAGAACCATAGAACCATAGAATATCCCCAGTTGGAAAGGACCCATAAGGATCGCCGAGCCCAACTCCTGGCACCACACAGGTCTACCCAAAATTTTAGACCATGAGACTAAGTGCACAGTCCAAACATTTCTTAAACTCCTACAGGCTTGGTGCAGTGACTACTTCCCTGGGGAGCCTGTTCCCATGTGCAAATTACTGCATTGTGCATTGTGCATCAGTTTGGCCTTATGTTCTATGTATGGACACTTGAATCCTTTCTCTCTCAATGTACAAGTGATTCTCTTGCTTTAGACATTGAGACATTCTGGGGTGAGTTCTCCATGGGTTAGGGCACTTTTTGAGGAGCATCACTTGGCAAATTGGGAGTGCTGCTTTATACTGTTGTGTTAGTGAAACAATTTGCCTTAGGCTTAAGTGGGACATCAGTGATGCATAGAAATCTTGCTGGTTCCTTGGCAGGTCTGAATTTCACCTGAATAAAATGTCCCTTTAGTCATTATTTTTTTCATGTAAAGTTTGACCAAGTGGAATTAAGCTAAAATAAGAACATTTAAAGGCAGATTGAACTGATAAGGGACTTCATTGTCTATGACCTACAATAAATTTCAGAAACTCATGTAACGTAGCTAAGCTCTTGATTCCTTTTCTCCTTTTTCAGATGTTCTTGGTTAGGAAAGAGGGTAATGTGAAAAACATGGTCCTTGCAGTTCGCCTGCCAGTCCAAAATGAGGTTCCTGATGTGCTGGAGTACACCATTAAAGAAGAAAAATCAAGTAAGCTCTTTACATTTTTTTTCTCTTGTTCTGTTCCGTCCTCTTGTGATTACCATGTGATTACCAGCATTTATGTAATCTCACTTGCAATGCTCAGGTTCCTCTTGTGAGGGGCAACAGATCTTGATTCTATGGTGTAGTTCAGTTAATACTTCCTGCAGCTGCTTTACCTCAGCTCTCCTGTGGTTCTGCACCTTTTCTTATCATTTCCAGACGTGCAACATTAAAATAAAGCACCCCCCGTCGAGCAGGCCAGTGCTTTGATCAAATGAGAGGAGCTGCTTTTCGCCAGGTGGAAGTCCTGGGCAAAGTGCAAGGCTCTGACAGACTAACCCTTGTTAACTCAGCAACTCTGTCTCGATTTCTTCCACTGAATTGTTGACTGGGAGCTGTCTGACGTTTATTACATTCCCTTTGCACACATCTCATACGGTCCTGCTGAACAGCTGGTTACTCCTAAACTGTTTGACAGTTCTCAGTGCCTGTCTCTGGGATGCAGCTGGGTCTTGGGCCTGGTGGTATCACTGCTGCTCCCAGACAGCCAAGCCTGCTGCAAGCAAGCGAGGATGAACCCCAGTCAGCAGTCAGCCCTGCTGCAGCCCTTGGTATAAATGGATGTGCAATGCATGTGATTTCCACTTTCCAAGAAATATTTGCAAGCATGGGAATTTTAGTGTAGTCATACCAACATGCACTTGGAAGAGTTCATCAAAATGTCTTCATATTGATCATTTATATGAAAACGACCAAATCCTCCGCCACTCTGCTCCAAAGCCAGCCCCCTGGAGTGTATGTTTTACTCTCTTCTAAAACACTGGCACTTCCGCTGGTCAGTGCTGTGGTTTATTTGTTCCCCCTTGCTACTTGCTCAGATGTTTTTTTCCTTGTCATACATTTCTTTACATGTCTCTGCATCACAAACAGGTGTTAAAGCCAGGGGGACAGCTGAATCTCCTGAACTGCTCTAATATCAAGCAGAGGCCAGGGGCTGCCACAGTGTTGCTCCTGCACAGAGCACAGCTGGCTGCCTCCTGGAAAGCTTTCGCTCTCATCTGTGTGCACCTCGGAATATGCACTTGTGGAGACAGCACATGAGTCAGTGCTCCTGAATGAGGGCCGGGGGAGCAAAGCTTTTGCCACAACTTCAGGTGCCCAGATTAAGAATGCAGGGGCAACGGTTAGCTGCAGGATGTGGAAAAATTTTTTTTTTTTTTTTTTTTTTTTTTTTTTTTATTCAGTTATCTGAAGTTGAGCTAGGGCTTCAGTTTTACATTGTGGAGAATTACATTTCTTTGGGGATAAAAGTTGAAAAATTGAGTCCTCCCATCCTAAAAATGTCATTTATAGAAGTGTTACTGCTTCACTTGTATCCTATGCCATAAAATTTGATTTCTTTGAGGACAAGCAAAATGAAGTGTAGTATAAAAATTTCACTGAGTTAGTCTAGCTAGAAAGACTTTTATGTCACGGTTTTGGAACTTATTTGCTTGCTACTTCTAACTTATCACTAACTTAACATGAAGGACATGTTCAAAGACACAACTCTCTGATAGGAACAAGACTAAAATCAGTTTCCACTGCTTTCATACAAGTTACAAAGTAAATGGAGCAGGGTAATTAAAAATTAGCTCCCATTCTAAGAGCAGGAGAGCTGCCACTGCATATGCAGCAATCGCTGCAGCCATGAGGCTGGTGCATTCCTGTGGTGGATTACCACATTATTTTTAGCTTGAGTTCAGTCACTGTTGAGCTGTAGAAAGCATCGTTTCTCCATACTGCACCATTTTGACAGGAATGCACTGGGCAAGCAAATGGTCGTGCTTTTGCTTCCTTTCTCATTTAGTGTAAGTAGTCTGGCTTTTGAGTTTAGAGGAAACAGAATGGATTCTTGTTTGTAAAGCCAAAGGACTATATTTGGTGCAAGGGGAGATTTACATCTGTGGTGTCTCAGAGTAACCTAATACATTAGCTTTGATTTATTGTTTCTGCACAAATCCAAGTCCTTTCTAAAGTTTCTTAGAAAATAAAATTGTATGTTTTCAGAATGCTTTAAAAGAGTTACAACTAGAATCTGAGCTTCCCTGCTAAAGACACTGCTATGTTTGGATGGCCTTAGCTTAATAAAGTGCATTTCAATCTTCCGTGTTACTGCATAACACTGCATAAGGGTGTGGTGGTTTTACCGTGCTAGGCAGTTGAACACCACAACCGCTCTCTCACTCCCCCTCCTCAGATGAGGAGGGGAAGAAGTAAAGGAAAGAACAACTCATGGGTTGAGATAAGGATGATTTAATTAAAGAGGGGAAAAATATATATATATATATATATAATTAAGGAAATATTATTATTAATTAAACAATTCATCTAAAGGGAAAAAAGGAAAGGGGAAAAGGGAGGGGGAAAAGGAAAAACTAAACAAAACAAGTAAAGGCTATGTGGAAATGCAGAGGAAAGAAATTACTCTCTACTTCCCACAAATGAGCGATGCTTGACCACGTCCTTGAAGCAGGGCCTCAACGCACGTAGCCGGTGTTCGGGAGGAGGACAGACGTTCTCACAACGAGAGCCCACCCCTCCCCTCTTCTTCCTTTTTCCACCTTTTATTGCTGAGTGTGACATCATATGGTATGGAATATCCCTTTGGTTGGTTTAGGTCAGCTGCCCTGCTGATGTTTCTTTCTCACTTTTTGCCCACCCCCTAGGAGGGTCAGAGAGAGTCCTGATGCTGTGCCAGCACTTCTCAGCAGCAGACACAACACTGGTGTGATACCACTGCTGTTCTAGCTACAAGTGCAGAGCGCAGCACTGTATGGGCTGCTGCAGGGAAAGTTAACATCCCAGCCAGACCCAGTACAAAGGGTAGGAGACCCTGAGTGTGCACAGTGAGTAACTGCAGACCAAAGATGTTATCTCGCTTTGTAATGCATGTTTATTGCAAACAAAGTGTTACACTTCCTAAGAGTGTGTAAAATATGCAAGCTGTATAGCATGAGAACCACTGTAAACTGGCAGAGATTTTCCAGGCATCGAAGTCTTCAGTTTCAGAAAATTAAGGACTCTTTAGTTCTTCCATGCTTCCTCAAAGGAGGCTTCAGCCTCCCACTGAACATCACAAGGAGGGAGATAAACCCTTCTGATAGCTATCTACTCTTTGAGTCTGTGAAGTGCAGCAGAGCTGGTGCTCTCCCGGTGTTCAAAAGGAGTAGTTGTAATTCCCCTGCCATTCAAGAATCCCCTTTTCAGCTGTACTGGGGACAAGTGGCTTCATTTTTGCTGCCTGGCTCCTAATATTTTCTCTCTGAGTTGACACATAAGCAAAGATCTTTGTAATCTACCCCATGGAGAGCTACTTACCCCATTTTGACAACTGACTCCTCCTAGACGGGATGAAGAGGTGGGAACAGGTTCTTCTCCCTGTTATGTCAGCGCAGCCCATTAGACTCCACAGACTTGATTGTTCTCAGCAGGACACAGTCAGGTGTAAAGTGAAAGCTGAATTTGCCTTGACATACATAACTCAGACTTTATGAAGATTCTCCCTGTTAAAATTCAAGTTGCAACCCATCTCAGCTTGCTATTTTAGAGCACTTTGCCAGCTGCTTCTTGTCCTCCTTATGAGGACTCAGCACAACCTCAGCATCAGAGGCGACAAAGGAACATGCTCTGTCCTTAGAGGGAGATGCTCAGTGATATGATGGTCCTGTGCTATCTATACAGTGATGCCTGTCCCTCATTTTTAGTATATGCAGCTTTAAACAGCAAGCTTTACTCCTCAGCTTTTGTAAAACTCCACTCTCATGCCATGTTACTTTCCAGATGATGTCTGAAGAGGTTTTCCCCAGAATGGTAATGATGGTACAGAGGTTGCAACCCAGCCTCCAGGGTCCACATATAGAAGGCCATTCACTGAAGCACAAAAAGGGAAGTTTCCTAGCCAAATAATGGTGCATCATTGTTTTGCTCTTTCCTTTCCCCATATCAGATCTGCCTTGTTGATATTTGATGAAATATTTGGGGAAGTATATTTTTTGAGGGGAAACCCGGATTTAATTGTGATTTATTTATTTTTTATGGAAATCCCCAAAGAGCCCACTAGGTAGGAAGGTCAAGAAATCAGTCTTTCCATTTTTTCCTAGGGAGTTTTCACCTGTTTTATGAAGTAGCTCTCAAAATCATAAAATAGGAGAATAAAGAGACTGGATTTTAAAAATTTTCTTCTTCATCTTTGGTAGTCCTTCCTACAGTGACAGGGAGGCCAAAGCCTGGTACCAGCAGCAGGTGTGCAGGTAGTGACCCAAGAGCAGATGCCATGTGGTTCTTCAGAAGACTGAGAAACTCAACAACATTCAAAGTCTTGGATCTCTGTGGTTTTGCTTCTTGTCCTGAAGGATCCCTTACTTCTTACTCAGATACACCATAGCACAGTGGAAATCTTCCAGAAGAAAAAAAAAAAAAAAAAAAAAAAAAAAAAAAAAAAAAGGCATGTAGGGCTGTTACAATATTTCTTCCATTTAGAGACACACTTTGAGAGATACCTCTCAAGCTCTGCTAAAATCTCAACCACTTTGGGACTTTGGGTGCTTTCAGTTCTGAGAGTCATGCCACACTTCTGCTTCACACCAAAACAGCCTCACGTACCTCAGGATCTGAGCACCATTTCCTTAGATTCTTACCTTCAAGTGTAATTTCATTTTTTTCAAATTCCCTTGTCAGCTAACAGGTCATAACCTCAGGTCTTGATTCTCCTTCCCCTTTACATGTATCTGGCCAGAAATCATGCCACATGTCAGTGACGTTGCAGCAGTATTAAAAAGAAACGAATCAGATGTGAGTTGAGCATATACTTCTCAGGAGCTCTGCCTATATGCTTTAGTGTATAACATGTCGTATTTGTTTTCTCAGCTCTTCTGTACCAAAAAAAGAGGATGTGATTCCTTTCCAGATATGTAAAATTAAGGTAAATAGAAGAAGTATCTGCAGTTGCAAAGAATAGAGGAAAGCTTATTATTATCATGTTTTATAGAAATAATTACAGAATTAATTTGCCAAGTCATTACTGCATAGTGAATGCTAGACAATAAAGTGAGGTGACACAGTATGAAAATCAGACTACTTCTCTGCTGAAGAAATTCTTTTCAGAGGTGTGAAGCTACATGCAGAGAGAAGCCACAAAGACTGACTCCACATGGGTTCCTCCAAGCTATTTGCTTCTGAAACCTGCTTTGAATTCCCAGTGTGGTGCTTCACTGAGAGGAATGCTGGACTCTCAGATACCCAAATATAATGAATTTAAATTATTTTAAGCATAAACTAACAAGAATTAACCCTCCCAGGTCTGCTCCTGAAGTCCGGACACACAGCTTCAAGCCTAACCAGCTGTGGAAGAGATGCAAAATTGGAGCCTGTGTTTTTAAGGCTGAAATTAAACAGCTATTCTTCATTTTTCAGGCCCTATTGGCACAGAGTACTGAAAATGCCTTGTTGAATCTTCTCTTAAAAAAATCCTGTGCAGTAACATCTCTCCCTCTGGGAGCTCAGTCATTACAGATAGACAGAGGAGGCAGGTGCTGGACCTGTCAAGGTGGCGACCCTGAGCTACAAACACTGTTTTCCCTTGAAGTCTGTATGAGCACATTTCCCCTTGCATTTCCCCTTGCATTTGTGAGCTTTCTGTTCCCAGTGTGGCTTCAGTGCCACCTTCATCCATCCCTTGCCGCACTCCAAGTGACTCATTATTTTCTGTTATTTCTCCCTTCTCACCATAATGGCTAAGCTGCTTCATCTCTTTGAACTGGTTTTATGGCTGCTGCTGTATTTCCCGCTGATCTCAGCAGGACTCAGCTTCGCCATCCTGCAGGGTTGTTCACAGGGACAGTCGCCCACCCACTCCTGCAGGAAAAGCCTGCAGTGGAACCTAAAATCTCCACAGGGCTATTTGGGCATCAGCAGAAGGTTTGTATTCTGCGGTGTCCATGTCCATGTCCATGGCATTGCCTTTCTCAGAGCCTTCTCGCTTGCTGGCAGTCAGTGACTTGTCCTCAAAACATTCTCTTCCCCCAGGGGAACTTCCCACTGAGGTGGGGGTGACACAGTGAGCAAATGACTTGGCCTGAAGCAGTTTGTCACTCATTAAAGTGCTGATGTGGCAAAACACCTTATTTGGCCTTTCTTAATTTTAGATTCAGCTGAGGAAATGCAGGCTGGATCCAATGCAAAACGCTTGAGGCTGGCAGCTGTGATTTAGAAAACTGGAGTAAAATGAGTCAAGTAAAACACACAGCACTGCTTTACCTGCACAGTTAGCTATCGTCTTTGACCAAAGGAAATCTGTTTTCTGTGAAAGTTCATGAGAAGCTGACCAGTTTATGCAACCACCACCTGCTGAGTCCTGCCCGTCAAGACAGTGACGAGTCACACGAAGTCTAGAGGCAGCAGGATGGCAGGCCCTGCTGGGGTGCCAAAACAGCAACGCAGGCAAGCAAAGGTGTTAGTGTGCCCACAATATTTTAGGAAGTGTGAAATCAATCAGAAAAAAGGAGAAAATTTAGGGGCTAAGCTTTCAAAATCTGCATTCTTGCCTTAACAGACACAATTAGATGCAGTCCATAAGGCCATGAAAACCAGCCTAACCCTCAACAGACAGCTCTGTCCATCACTGCAAAGCTACTTCAGCCACTTCCACATTTCCATTCCTCCTTGCCAAGCACAGATGGGAAACTTTTTGATAATTAGACCAAAGCCATTTGCACAGGATAAAAAGGGCATATACAGTTGTTCTGACTGGCCTGTATAGGTAAGAGATGGTAATTAAGCAATAGTAATAAGGCAGCAGTATGTTTACAAAGGGTCATTAGAGTAACGTGGGGATGGACTTCGCACATCTCTGCAGGCTTAGCTCTAAGCAAAGCTGCTGGAAGCCCAGTGAGCACACCTGGCACGACGGCAGAGCTTAGACACAAGGGATGCAAACTCCTCCTGTGTCCCTGTGTGGGTCAGCAGGTCCACGTGCATGAGGGCACTCACCAAGTGATGCTGGGCAAGGCAAGGAGGAGGCAAACTGACGAGCAACAACTTGGCAGATGCTCTTCATTGGGCCAGACCCCTTCTGATGCTGGTAACAGACTTGCCTATTGCTCTTCGCTGGTGTCCTGGCCGCTGTGGCCAGACAAGGCCTGCTATGGCAGATTTCCCTATTTTATTTTGTTAACATTTCTTTTAATACATGTTACTGAGGCTGGATTAGCAGCTTTAGAGACCAAAGTCCTCATTGCTTACATGGCATAGGATGGATGGTCAGCAGTGTCTTCTCACACAGTCTCCGGTAAAGTACTGCTCAGATGAGGTCATGGGAAAAAATGGGAGGACGTCTCAGTCACTGCAGCTTACTCACAGTTTAGCTTCTTCTTGAGCGTAGAAAGTTGTGTATGTGATCTTTGTGATATCAATATATCTGTGGAAATGTTGGCAGCTTTCGCAACAGCCTCATCAGTTTTGCAAGTCTTTTTGTTAACACCCTGTCTGCTGGAATCAGGAAGCAGAGTGAAGATACGAAGAATTATTTTTTTCTTTTTTTTCTTCAGAAAGCAAGCAAGCTTGTAATCCTCACAACTGCGGAATAAAACTAAAAGATGTAACCATAAAATTTTCTGTAGACTCAGAAAACAGAGTATATAGGAAAATAACCTATTAAAAAAATCCCATTTTAAAAATTCCTTTTAATTGCACTTATTTTTGATCCCTTCTCATTTGGCATGAAGATGGAAAAGACGGAAATCTCTGGTACTGACTGAGGTCAGAATCTCCAGATCTTTCACTTGTTAGGTAAAGCAAATGAACTAAAGTATGTGCTTATATTCCTGACGCTGACTTCTAAGATGAAGCCATTTCTTTGGGTAGCACCTTCAGATTTTCACTGGAAGTAGAGACGTAGGTTTTCCAGACATGGCTGGACGAAGCCTTGAGCAACTTGGTCTGACCTCCTGGCTGACCCTGCTTTGAGCAGAGGGTTGGGCCTGGGCTAGAGGCCTCCTGGGATCCCGGCCAGCCTGATGGTCCCATGAGAGGGAACTGAGCAGTGGCACTGAGTCAGTCCACAGGCGAGCTGAGGGCGGATGCATGTCTCAGAAGGAAGAGCAGCAAAAGCCGTTCCCACCCTCTAAGACCCATTTGCTGGGAGAAATAGCACTAAGATTTACAGGGGGTGGTGGAGCAGGGTGGGCGTGAAAAAGAATAAATAAATAAATAAATACTTCCTAGGTTAGTGTGTGTCCTGTGACAGCCACAACACATAACCTTCCTTTCTTTGGTAGATACCTTGTGTCTGGGGAAAGGAGAGAATGTGCTCTGCCTACTCAATCACTGCGCATTTCCAGTTGTATTAGCCCACATGATATTTCTCAATGTGCTTGAAAAGGCCCAGTGATGCCCTGCAGATGAAGTTTAATGCCCCTTGGCACATTGCAGGTTGAGGCAGACACCATCATGTGGCATTAATAGCACTGAAAGGCGTCTGGGCTGTTTTGTGCAGGTGCTAAAGGGACTTTTCAGTTGGAGCAGGCAAATCTAAGAAGTAAATCTTCATCCTGTCCTCTTTGCAAGTCGAGCCTCTGGAGACAACCTCTGGCTCATCGCAGAGCAGGCAGAAAGGTCCACCAGACAGCACATGCAGCAGTTACTTCTGTTCCCATTAGTTCTTCTTCAAAGGGTCACTTTAGCCAAAGCGGCCAGCCTCCTTGAATGGAAACCCTGCAGCTTTCAATGCCAGAAAGAAGAATTCTTCATACTGTAAACTTGGGCATGAAAAGCATGGTAGGACTATTTATAGCCCTGATTTCCTCTGAATAGATGAGAGGCTAAACCTGACATTATGGACTGAAAAGATAAAGTTATTTATATTTTTGATGCCCCATGCTACTATTCAGTGATAAAGAAGACAAAGAGGGGACTGCCATGGCAACCACTTGACGAACCACCCTGCAGACTTGTCTACAGGCCAGAAAGGTCACTTAGCATCTCAAACTTCAGGTTTACTGTAGAATGTGATTTTAGTGTTTATATATAGAGAGAGAGAGAAATCAAAAACATTAGTATTCCCAGTAACTAGTAGCTAGGGTACTGAAGTCACAGCCTCAAGCAGATGGAAACAGGTGGGGGAACTGAACCTAGGAGAGGCAGGGGCCAGGTTTCAGGTGAGTTCAGGCTGTAACCCTGTGCCAACACCACTGTCACAAGAAGCGCTGTCACCGTCCCTCATCTGCCGGGTACCTGTGTCTGTGCCCTTGTGCCCCTCTGCCCCTGTGGTGCTCTGCCCCGTGAGGCTTGTGGCCATCAAGGAGCACAGGCGTGGGGGCAGGAGTGGGGCGGTGTGGGGGGCAATGCTTCATTAGCCAGCGGTGCTGCCATGTGCTGGGCTACGTGAAATAAACCTAGAGGGAAGAAGGAATCGATATCGGGGTGAAATCCCAAGGATGTCAGGGACATCGCACCCATTTCATAGACTGAAAGCTGGGGCACAGCTTGCTGAATGTGTCCACCACCAGCCCTGAGCAAGCCCAGCTCTGGGTTCAGTGCCGTATTTACAAGGCTGCAGAGAGGTCCTTTGCCTGCCAAGCACTCAGTGTTGTAACCCTGCCTTGCTCAGCACTGCTCAGACTTCTTCCTGTGCTTTCTGTGTACTCTTGACAGGCAACTCTGCTGCCATAGCGGGAAGGAAGCCAATTTTTCCAGCCTGCTTCAGAGGGATGTTTCCCTTTATTACTATTTGATGGAGTGTGTGATTGAGGCAAAGAAACTATTGTCAGCTCTGGACCTGACTAGCTGGAAAAAAAAAAGCAGAAATGTGTGGGAGAAAATAATAACAGAGTTATCAAAGCCCGTGGGAGAAAAGCTCCCTCATCTCTTCTCTCACCAAAAACGGCTGGTTCCCCCAGTTCCATCCCAATTAATGAAATCATATATTTCAGCAGCAGAACTTGTCCAAGACTTTTTTCCCAAAGATTAGTTGTTTAATGAATAAGAAAAGTTTGTGTATTTTTAGCAGTGGAAGCTGGAAAGGCTGAAGACTTAGTTCACCTTATGCTCCAGAATTTTAGCAGTTTAATTGCATTAAGGAGGCCTTGGGGCATGCAGGTTAGTATCCTATATTCACTATAGTAAATGAAATTACTCCTGTTCAGCGAGGTAGGCATCTTGCCATTAAGGAGAGTAGACTGTCGAGTGCTACCTTTTCAAGCAGTTCCTGTTGCTGCCGATGGTTTGTCTGCAGTACAGCTCTGAAGATGTAGAGCTACCCTACTTATCTTCAGATTGGCCTCGCTCAGACACAGATAACAATCTGCCTGCATCACCCAGTTCGCAACATGGGCTAATTTCCCCTGTTTATGTGTGTTTCTTGATAACAAGAAAAGTCTACCATCACTTACACAGCTCCTCAGGATGAAAAACCAAACGTCAAAATGAGTCTGCCCATGGTGCGATATCACCGGGCAGCTCGGCCCCATGCCTGACCCCCAGCTCAGGGCATGCAGTTTTGTCCTTGCCTTCTGCTGGATCTCACCTGCACCCACAGCCTAGACATCTTTCTCGAGGTTAGTCAGCCTGTCCATGGCAAGGACGAGCTCTCTGTTAACCCCATCATTATTAATCCTGAAAATTGATTCAGTTTCAAGGAGTTCCCACTCGGGAGACCACTATGAAGTAGGAGCCCAGAGTCTTGGTTTGGTAAGAACCATGACCGAGGCCTTGGGGGACATTGTAAAACGTGGTAGGTGGACACATTTTATAACCTGTTGTGCAAGTTCATAATTTCTCTTCTAAATGCAAGCATGCACAAGGAAAGCAGAAAGTCTCACCAAGACTCCCTTGCTTGAGCTGAGTTCCATGTCTCTTTGACACACTGCTGATTTTAAACATAAAACACTTGTGCAGCTGCTTTTTCAAGATGTAACACCGCCAGGTTTCTGTGTGGTTTGCAAGTTGTTTTGGAAACATTCTGGTTACTTATAGCGGTCGTGTTTCTTTTTTTAAAAAAAAAAAAAAATCTTATCCTGAAAAGTTACCTTCCCTCTCTCCATGCAACCATTTTAATTTTTAGCCCTTAAACTAATAGGATTGTAGGGAAAGAAGCTCTCAGTCTTGTTAGCTTTGTTAATCCTCACTTTTTTTGCCTTGTTTTGCACTCCCAAGAGGCATAATGCAAAATCTGCATATAATCAGAGCTAGAGAATATGCATGTTGTTCTAGAATAATATTGGTTTGCCCTACTCTGCTTAGTACCTTTAACATTAACTCAAAATTAGCTTACCTGTTTTAAAAGAGTAACTCTAAATCTGAACCCACAATACCAGTGCCCTTGTCTGAATAGCTAAACTGAAACAAATTATAAATATTTTTTGTCCTTGAACAGTGTTTGCTATATGAAAATGTTAAAGAGGAATTTAGGCTTGCAAATGCGGTAAATAAGAGGTGCTCAAAGTACTATGAGAGCAGTAAGGATCTGTTACTTTGACCTTTGAGTACGATCCTCAAAGTCAGTGAGAATACAATCTATCCTACTGAACAGCTTAATCAGAAGACCATCTTCAGGCAGGCTGGCAGTTAGGTGAAATCACTGTCCTTGGAAGCAGGCGTATCACTTTTTACATCTATTGCCTGCCCTGCTGCCTCTGACGTTTCAGAGTGAGCTAGTCCCTTTCTTCACTCACCTTTGTAAAGTGTGGTCTTTCACCCCCTTCCTGGAAGTCTCTCACACAGAATGTGGTTCTGGGTACCAGATGACTTCCCTTAAAAAAGTTTAGAAAACTTCCTTTTTCTATATGATTAACCTCAGCTCTACAGTATTTCATGATGCACCTCAGAGACAGAGAAATGTACTTTTCTCCAAAGTTAATGGGAAAAAATGGTGCTTGGTAAAATATGTACATTTCATAAGATACGTTTTTCCCAGAAGGGTCAATTCTTAATATTATCTATACAGCCTAGAAATCGCTGCTAGGAACTAAAGCCCCAGAATTACAAATAACAGCATCCTTTCTTGTTACACAGGCCCTTTGTATATCTGAAAGCTTCATTTACCTCACAAGGTTTTACCAAGGATATTCGCCATCTGAGAGCAAGTACCTATACTCAGTTTGGCTTCTCAGCCCCAAGCCCTGGCAATGTGAATCACCACGCTGGGCGGCCTAAGTCTTGTACCACCATTGTAACGTATAGGTGGATGCTGAGTTACCTGTGAAGATGTGACTTCTCCAGGAATGATCCCACAAAACTCAACTGCTTACAGCAGGGACCACTCCAGTGCAAGGTGTCACCCTACTCCCCTCGGTGCCCTTGGAATCCCCCTCAGTCCTCAGCATTTCAGAAAGGCCACATTTTCCCTCTAGTCCCTTCTGTATGAGAGCAAGAAAACAGACCCTGCAAAGCTACGTCTGAAACTCCAGGTATCCTCATGTTGCTGTCTGGTAGTGGGAAGGAGTCCTGGATTTTCCCAGCCTCTGGTTGAAGGAACACTGCAAACCAGGTATGGGATTTCCACAGACTTCAAGATGTTTATTTGAGTTCTGGAAAAGAACAGGCTGAGGATCTGACAAGGAAGACAAGAGCTTTGAATCTCAACAGCCATTAGCCAGATAGCTTGTGCTCTGCTCTTAAGTCCTGAAACGATGGGTAGTGCCCATGGGTCTGCCAGGACTGTTCACATGGATACTTGCAAGGAAAGCACTGAGGAGCTGTGACACTTCTCTTCTGGCAGGGTTAGCTGTGCTTGAAGTACCCTTGAGAGCTTGAAGTACCCTCTCAGTGCCTGCTGAAATACTATTCACAATAAGGAGGAAATAGAGCAGCGAAATGACTGTAACACATCCCTGCTCGAGCATCCTGCAGCAGAGGCAATGAGTCCAGGCAGCAGCAAGAATTTGTGCTGAACTAAAGGCATGGCGTTTTAGTGTGCACCAAGGTGCTGCCCATCTGCTTGGCTGAGCGTGGGTGAAGCAAAGCACAGTGGGGTGGCTGAGACCCCCGTGGCTGTGAGGACAGTCTTTTTTCTTAGCACAAGGTGCACAGGGAAACCATGCACTTTGCCAAGTGCCTCCTCCATTTCGCTCACCTCTGGTATGACAGGACTGCAAAGGCCTGCATTTTGCACCTTCTTTTTTTTTTTTTTTTTCTTTTCACTGCATATTCATAATTTCATTCTGCCTAATACAATTGCACCCTGTGAAGAACATAGTTTAAAGGCAGATTTATCTTACAGTCTAGACCCAAGCTCATTAACACTTTATCACTTTCATAATTCATTAGTTTCTATTTCCCATGAACTGCCAACAGCAGTGATTTTTTTCGTCATTGCCAAAAAGATTAAACTCCAGAGGAAACCATAAAATTGTAATCCTGTGAGAAAGCATGAGTTGGATGCACAACAGAAGACTGTCAGAAGTCCAAAATAGGGAAGTTTCTGGTTTCTGCTCTTTCTTGTTGAGTAAAAAATTATAATAATAAAGGAAAGAAACAACCATCAACTTGATGAAAGAGTCACTAGAAAAGACAAGAAAGACAAAATAGTCCTGGGTTGCCTAAGACAGCCTAGAACTGTGCAACAAAAAGGAAGCTACATCTTAGACATCAAATGGAAGAAGCAGAAACAGCTGATTACGGAAAAAAAAAAAAAAGACCTTGAGTAAAGAGAACAGATAAACACTGACAGTGTTTTACAGGAACACAGCACGGGTCATACAGTGCCATTGAAAAAGTCTTTGAAAGGTAATAGAAGAAGCAATGTCAGGGTCAGATATAGGAGCTTGCACACAGAGCTGTTGCAGACATGAAGACACCATGAACACTATAAGGACTTCTGCCAACATAATCTAAATTTCCCTCTCTCTAGCTAAAGCTCTTTCTCTTAATACCACCAGCACCCTAGTGCATGAAGAGGAGCCAGCAGGACTTTACATGTGCTCAGGGAACAGGAGCAATGATGTGAAGGGTTATGTCACTCCCTGACATTCCTCAGGAGAGCATGACAGGAATGACAGCCAGGCCTGTGCAACTGCTCCTGCCACCAGCTGTGTTCACACCTTCCCTTGGAGGCGCAGGAGCATCGGCATCTGGAAGCAGGGCAGTCGGTAACCTCTGCCTTGGAGCCATCCCTCGGCTGTGGCAAGTGAAGGGCTGAAGGCAGCAGAACTGTTTGCTGCCAAGGGTCAGTGCAAGCAATGTCATGGCAACTGAGGTATCGAGCAAGAGACATATCATGGAGAGAAATGCCCAGGAGAGGTCTGGTTAAAGGACTGTGGAGTTATCATCTTAAATCTTTAGAAGTGGAATCACTCCCATGACAGAAAATCTCATAGCTTGCCAGAATCTGGAAAGATACAAGCACATCTCCGGCACATCGAGGCTGGACCTCTGAGGATGGTTGTGTCCTCAGTAGTCCCATGTAAACACAACTGCTGTAGAATAAGAAATTCGTATCTTTGAATTCAGATGTCTCCAAAGGATTACACAAATATCAAAAACAGTGAATGGGACTAACAGCTCCATTAGAGAAGAAGAAGTTGAGGTAATTGGGTCCCATGAGCCTGTATAAGCAGCAAGAAGACGGAAATTGGGGTGGTTTGTCCATGTGACCAGAACAACAGGACTTGCAAATGCAAATCTGCAGGGAAAAATCAAAGAGGAGAGGAAGGCAGAATGCCCAGGGCCAATATGACTCAAAAACATCAGCATCCAGATAGAGAAATGATGCTGAGTTCAAAAGAGAGAAGGAAACTTGAGGACAGATTCCAGTCAGCGCCCAGAGATGACATTCTTCAGAGCATGTTGGTGAAGTGAAAGGGAAGATGAAATGATCATATTTATAGCAGTGTGTAATATGGCTGTGTCCTGCTCTCTTACCAATTAGTAACAGGGCAGAAAACAGAACACAGTCAACAGAACCACTAGCACGTTACTAAAGTTTCCATCACCCCTAAAAAATCACAATTAATTCTGGTATCTTCATTTCAGGCTGCTTAAAACTGACCATTGATCTCCACATTTCTGCTTTTGTTTCCTGAAAGCGACATCTTTTCTGTGGGCTTCTAAAAACTCAATATGCTGTGACAATGTCTGGCTTCCAGAACCCAGCCTATTTTTGCTTTTCTTTTTCATCACATTCTTGTCATCCTGATGCTATCTGGTGAGAGGTAGAGTTTTGGTTGCATTTCAGGTGCCCTGGGTGTAGTTCATGAGCCCAGGAAGGATGGATTTTGCCTCTGCAGTTTTCAGCAGGATTGCACCAACCTAGCAGAAAAGTGCCTGCTTGTAGCTTTAGCAAAAGTCATGAGTTCCTATGTGTGACAACACCGTGATCCCTCCCCGAGCAGCAGTGCTCATGTCAGTGAAACGTCCCCAGCTGATCCCAGCACATCCACAGGCAGAGAAGAGCACCTCACCTGCATGTCTCCTCCAAGCAGGGTGCCTTGAGGCATAATGGCACTGGGCAAGAGAGGCTATGTCCCCAGCAGTCAGCAGAGCCCTCTTAGCATTACAAACTTGCTATTTTCTGCATCTTTCCAAGAAGAAGAAAGACGCAGCAGGACGCACACTGCACATTTCCCCAGTGGTCTCCACAAGTGACTGACAACCGTTCCTACCAGAGGTGCTCCCATGCTGAACCATCGCCTGCCTCCCGGCAGCAAAGCCATCAAGAAGCAGCGCTTGCAGTGATGCTTGCTGGGGTCACACAGCAAGTGATTGTGGGGGAAAAAAAGCAAGTTAAGGAAAAAGTCTTGCTGTTTCTGTGTGTGCTGCAGCAGGGAGGCTGCCCCCACACCAGTCCTCACAATGCTGTGACCCTGGCACTGTTCAGAAGCAATTTGGGGCAGAGTACTGGTCCTGATGGTGCTGGTGTCCTGAGTAATGAGACACCTAAAGCAGCGTTTTTCTGTCCTTACCTGTTCCAGGCCACCCCCAAAATGTCCCATCAGCTCTGTGCGTCTCAGTACAATGGATTCTTTGGCACCTAGACTGCTTTAGCTGTATAATGCCTGGTGATTCGTGGTGTTTTATGCTATTTAATTATATGTGGGAGGAAGTGTAACTGTACGGTGACAAGACACTTCTACGTGGATACTCCTCTCCTGACACTGAGGTGCTTGGACTAATCCTTTGTTAAAATTCCAGCTCCCAAATGGCAGCTTCCTGGCACAGAAACAATCATTAGTCCAAATCTGAGCAATCTGCTTGCGTTTGTAAACACCTACAGGTGCAGCGTGCTCTCTTACATCCACCTGCAACTTGGGATGCCAAAGCGAACATGTGGTTCTTCACAGAAAAATGTCCTTAAAGCCGGCGTCTGCACAAAGGGCTGTGTTTAATTGCTGAGGATTTGAGGGAGTTCAGAGACTCTTGGGTTTTGCCTAACTCTCCAAAACAGCACTGTTTTTGTTGTTGTTGTTTGTCTTTATTTCAGTTTCCTGTGTCAGAGTTGCAAAGCAGATGGATTTCAAACTATTGGAATTGCTCGTGGTAGATGTGTAATAAAATTCCCTGACAGAAACATGATTCTTATTAAGCAAAAAGAAAAAAAGAAAAAAAAGAAAAAAAACTTGCTGGATATTTTTTCCCCAGTTATGAAAGAAATGTAAGGAAAAGGGGTTGTTTTGCTCCAACTAAGTTTTAAAATCCATGTTGCAGTATGGTGTGAGTGTGCATGCTGAGGGTGATCTGTTTGTGCTGATCCAACACATGCTGATGGTAAGAGCAACTTCTGAGAACCGTGCAGTCTTTGCCACTTTAAAAAAATGCCGACATTGGTGTATTGAGCCCAAAATAGTAACCTGCAGGGCCTGGGCTAGGACGAAGGGAGAAGTAAAAGGAGGAAATGCCTTGTTTGGGGAATGAACTGTGAGGCTGAGCCGAAGGGACAAGGCTTGAGCATTTCCTTCCCATGGGAATCTCTTCTTGTGGGCCAAGGAGAGCCAGTGTCTCCCTACCCACCTGTGGATGGAGCCAGGGGAGCCAGGAGCTGCCCAAATACCTCCCCTCCTGCAGACACTGAAGGCCTTGCTTTGTAGGGGAAGCAATAACCAGGCAAAGAGCTGGAGAGGTTTCACAGGGCTGTGAATCATGGAGACCGAGGAAGCTGAATCACCACAGCTGAGCTCGATGCCGCTGGCTGAGCTGTGCGTGGTCCAGGACACAGAGCTGAGGGTGGTGCGGAGCGGCTGCCGGCACCAGTACGTTGGTCCGAGCTGGTGCTGCCTTCCGAGGGCTCTGGATCTCAGCAGGCAGCTTAGAGAAACCACCACAGATTTCCTTAAATCTGTAAGTTTCTGCTTGTGATTGTGTCCTGGGTACACACACGCACAGACAATTTGTAAAGCAGAAGCAAAGATGGACACTTCTCCCACAGATCCATTACTTTCTCCCTGCCTTGGGTTCTTGGTCAATGTGAAATTTTCTCCACCAGCCAGGGAATATTTTTCTAGTTTAGCAACCAAAATCTCTGTAATAGTGTGAGATTTGGGCTGTACAACGCCATAGCATGCTGTTATAAAGGAGGTCATCTTGACGAGCTCTGCGGCATGCTGTAGACTGCATTTTGCCACTTAAAGGGCAGCACTCTTGCTGTATAACACAAAGGGAGGGGAAAGGTGGGGGAGCTAGGAACAGGCTGTGCTCACACTGCCTGCGTGACCCAGGGCAGAGCCCACACACATCGAATGAAACAGTAATTTCCATTTCTGAACTTGAAAGCACTTTGTCCATCCATCCCAAAAGAGATTACAGGGTTGTAAGGACAGCCCCACATAGACTGCAGATCTGCAGTTCCTTGGAGATAGATGGACTTGTAATGAACCATTTGGCTGTGACCTGTTTTTCTTCTTCCCATTGTTTCCATTACTGTCACAACATTCTGACATCTTGAGCTAACTTTTCAGTAAACCAAGCTGAGATGTCTTTTCTCTAGTGTTTCCCTGAAGAGTCTCAGCGTGCTTGGCCATCTGAAGCCAATTCCTTATGCCTCTTCATATGATTCCATGCAAAGACTGGGCAATCACAGAATACAGGATGTGTGACTGAAACCCAGCCAGCTTTTTTACCGTACATCTTAAAGCAAAGAGTTGCTGACTATCTTTTTTGTTTTTCATCAGTCCTGTACCTGGAAGGATCTGTCCTTGTATTTGAGGATATCTTCAAACTGGTTGCCTTCTACTGCGTCAGTAGGTGAGTTGGATTCATTGCTTCCACAGAGGAGTCACTCCTCTCCTGGGGTGGCTGTCCTTTCTGGACTGCCTTTGCCCATAAGTCTTTCCCACATCGCAGCCACAACTGCCCCTGAGTTTGCTGGCAGCTTTGTCTGAGAAAGGTCTGTAGGGCTGCACCCACAAAAGACCAAGGCACAGCACAGGGGCTAGCAGGGCACAGGAGCATAAAGTTCCTGGATTAACTATCTCTTACTAAAAGCACCTTTAAGCATCTACACACACCTGGCAGCAACTTAGCAAGGCTGCTGACAGACTGTTGCCCACAAGAGACTCAGAGCACTTAGTCACTCTCAAGGAGAGCTGTCCTGAAAAAAAAATAAATCTGTTATTTAGCCAAAAAATAAAGTGATGAAGAGCAGACATTCCATGTTTGCACGGTGTAAAAATACCAAATGTAGTGGGCACAGAGATGGGGAAGACCTGTGAGGTCTTCTTCATTAGAGTGAGGTTTGCTCACCAGCTGTTGAATCCCGCTATGTAATTACACCTGCGTGCCTGCCGTCTCCTCTGATCCGTGTGATTGTGCCAAGTACATTGCAGCAACACCTACGCACCCTGCTTAGCCTGTCCCTGCTTTAGCAGGCCTGGTTTTGAGCTGGATGTAAACTTCTGGCCTCATTATATAGACTTAGATTACTCTTAAAGAGTTTATTTCCATTTAAGACAGGAGAGCAAACTCGGGATATGTTCACAGGGCAGTCGTGCTATGACTTGTTTAGCTCACATGGCTGGAGCAGTCTGTCTATGGTATGACACAGTGTGCTGCAGCTTACCCAGAAAGATACTGGCGCTGTTTTGGGGGCTGCTTCTGCTGCCAGCTGAGTTCAACACTGCTGGAGCAGGACTCCTACCCGCACCCAAGGGACTGCACTCTCTCAGCACCATCGATAAAAAGTCATTTAGCCATCTAGATATGCATAGACCCTATGGAATAGGCAAAAATTACCCTGAATGCCACATAAAAGACTTTTGTCCTACTGAAGGAGCATGCAGGAATACTGGGCATTTCCAGGCAATTGGCTTGTGGCAGGGAAAATTCTGCTCGCTTCTGCTTTCCTGCAGAAAGGATCATGGTTTGAGAATGAGCCCCAGAAAATAAAATTAAAAAAAAAAAAAAAAAAAAAAAAAAAAAAAAGCTTTTCTATTAGTTCCTGTTAGTTCCTGTTATATCTTGTTACTTCTGAATGTCAAATATACATTCAGATGGTTGAGGTGATTTCTTAGTTTGCTGTCAAAAGATAAGGTGAGTAGGGAGTCATTTTCCTGACAGAATCAGGTAATAAAAAGGCTGCTTAGGCACGGACCTGCTATTTCCTGGCAGCTCATAGAAGCAATCTGTGATAATGAGCAGAGAGGCCTGTTTTCAGGGCTGTAGTAAATAGTAATCTATAAATATCTGGAAACAGTTTATCAGGCCTCACAAGCTCTTTCCAAAAGAAAGTTTGGCCTGTTCTCCCATAATGGGTATATTACCTTACATCACAAAAATTACACCTGTAGATAACTGTGACTTTAGTGGCTTATCTGCAAGCTGCTTGCCCCATAAATAAAATCACTTTTTTTTTTTTTTTCTATTAATGTAAAGTCTTTGTGTTTCTTGACTTTAGACATATTTTTCTACACACACACACATACAAAAATGGGCACAAATGACTCAAGCATGTAACAATAACAAATAAAGGAGAAGGCCCGTGGGCACCCCCTTCCTTTTTTAAACCTGGTATCTGCCATGAAAACAGCTCCCGTGGTCAAACCTGTTAATGCCAAATAATGCGACAACAGAGGGTTCAGAAAAATGAAAAGGCGTACATCTCTCCACAGAGGGGTCCTCAGGCATGCAGTCCAGTTGTGGTTTTTTGTTTGTTTGTTTGTTTGCTGTGTGTGCTCATGTAGCAGAGACTACCTGCTCACATCACCAGCTTTTTCTAAAATAATTTCCTGAAGCTTGCAGAACATTTTTATGTGCTAAAGCTTTTTAAAGTGGAAATTGCCCCTGCCTCATTCCTTTTAGAGGCTATGATTGCCAGCTTTTCTATCCTTGCTAGAACAAGGATTGAGGTAGGAAGAGGTTTAGCACATTGTCACCGGGCAAGAGGCAAACCTAAGCAGTTGACTGCCAGCCCAAGAGCTCCATTAAATTATTTCAGACATAGGGTGTGCTTCAATGAAGCCCAGCTACCATCCTCTGAAAAATGCATCTTTTTTCAGGGAAAATACAGCATCTGTTAAGAAATCAAACAGTCACAAATCTGAGAGCAGAGAGCTCTGTGTGTTTTCACAGGAACACACCGCACCTCACCACTATCTGACCTTCACCCGGGGGTCTCTCCTGCTCAGAAGGGTCTTTCCTAACCCCACCGTTTCTCACTGTGTTCCTGTGCCTTACACTTACACTGACTGCTGAAAGAGGAAGAAAAAAAAAAAAAGGACTGCAAATCTCCTCCAGGCCAGAAATAATGTTTTTTCTAATGATACTTCATTTTCTAATTACCTTCACTTTTCATGGGAAGGTATTTTGAAACCTGCAGTCTCCCCTGATGTGACATTACTGCTGTTTTCAGAGGGGGAAGCCAAGGCACCATGATTAAACCAGTGGCAAGGCATGAAGCATCACCACAGGAGCCGGTGATCTCTTATGAAATCAGAGCAAGCCAGGTCGGCACAATATGCACGATTCCTTGCTGGCCTCAGGCAACTTTCAATACTTTTCAGAAAGGGGCTGAAATTGCAAGCCAATTCAATCACTAAACCAACAGTGAATTATGGAGTTCCTAGCAATTGTGGGGTTTATTCTTTCATTAGTTTTTCACTGTGTTTCTTTTTTACAGAGATTTGCTGCCCTTCACCCTGAAGCTACCACAAGCAATATTAGAAGCCAATAGCTTTCAAGATCTTGAAATTATCTCTAGTCTGGGGATAGGTAAGTCCCTCACAGCTCTCAGGGTTTCTCTGAGGCTTGTAAGAACCACAGTGCCTTCCACAGACATAATGCAACTGGTGAATAAATGAGCTATTGTCTCCAGAAGAGAAGAGGAAGCCTGAATGTAGGAGAGAAAATATTTGTTATCTTTAGGTTCATGGAAGCGCACTGAAAAAAAAGCCACACCACCCCTTTGGACTTAAACCTCCACTGAACTTCCATGCAGGGCATGGCACCTACATTTTCACTGTATAAGCTGGGGCAAAAATTTCAATAGCTGAAGCACAGCACAGCCTCTCAGGATAGCTTACACACATTCAAAGTAGTTGACATCAGAGGTATATGAAAAGAGGAAAACATCTTTGTAATTTCCCCTTCTGATATGTTGAAGCAATCCTGATGGAAATGTTATATTTTCGTATTTTGGTATGTCTGCTTCCTATTGCTGGATTTCCAGCTGGTAGAAAAGCATCCCAGTGTGTTCTCTTGCCTCACACCAATAAGATACATAAAAAATGTTATTTTTAGTGACAGCACCAAATGAGCAAGTTTTAGATTGCAAATATAGAATTACAGAGTTGGAAAATGCAGTTCTGTTACCTGAATGCACTCTCTTTCCTTCCTATATCTTTCCATTAAATGCACTCCACTTGAGATGACTGTTGCAGATAGCAAGTGCCTATCATGTTCCTTTGCTTTTCAGTTTCTATTCAGCTGTTGAAAACAGTGAAACAATGCTGGAAGCTGAAGAGTTTGCTCACTTAGAGATACTCAGAAGAACACCTTGGGGCTTTTGGTATCTATTTTTGGATCTTCTGCATTAGACCTCCCATTGGGAGGTCTAAACCAGATGGGCAAACCCCTCTGGTTTCAGTTCAACCAGCTTCATTGAATTTGACGAGCAGATTTGCCTCTTAACACTCTCAGCATCCTCTGTTTTGAATATGTTCCAATTCTTGAACATGGGAGTAAAACAGGCAACTTGAGATAACAAGTTGCAAACTTATTACAAAATTCATTATAACAAATGAAAACATTTGGATTAAAGCATAAGAAGTACATCATGATTCTTCAGCTTTCTCTCTAATCTGAACCGGCAGAGAAGGCTGTGATCCAGGGAAGTCTCCGGCAACTTATGAAAGGATTAACCAAAGCACAAGCACCAAGGCAGCGTTGGTTGTATTATCTCCTGTACAGTGGTGATCATAAAAGTAGGGATGTCTAGAGGTTTGTTTGCCATAGGACATTGCATGCTAGGGAAGCTTCTGACAACTGAGAAAAAATGCTATTGTGTAGAGATTTTCTGGGAAATTATGCTAGCTTCTTGGAGTGTCATGCTGTCTCAGTGAGGTCAAAGAGGATGAAGTAATGAGTGGTGGTGTTCACTGCTTCCTGGAACAAAATCTCACAGGTACAAACAATATGTGCTGCCCATTGCGGCACTCCCAAAGGAACCCCAGTGTTGTTTGAAATCCTAGTATGTTGATTCTTATTTATTTCAAAGTGATTTTTGTTGTTGTTGTTGTTGTTTTGTTTGTTTGTTTGTTTGTTTTGAGGGGGGAGAGGAGGGAAGGGGACAAGGGATGAAAATAAGAAGTCAATCTGCAAGTTGGATTTTCTGCAAGTTGGATTTTTACAACCAGGGCCTGGTTGTAAAATATATGTCAAGGCAGATATACTGCAGGGCCTGTAGTCCTGACCTCACTGGTACAAACGGTGTCTTAGTAGCAGAATTAGTGTGACTGCGGGGCACAGAGAACACTTATCTTCTTCACACAAGTGCCAAAACCTCAAAGAACTTCTTAATCATCCATCCCAGAATGTAGGGTGAGGGAAGAACCAGGACAGCAATGGGAGAAGACCAGACTGCCCCTTCCTGTTGCACAAGACTGTGTGGCTGGGCTGGGAAACAACATTTGTGAAGCAGCTGTGAAGCCCTTGGGAAGACCGCCACTGCTTCATCTGGTCCTTCACAGACTGAGTGCAGCACTGCATTTTTGTCACAGTGTTTTATCCTTGCCCACTCCTGAGAAACATAACCAACTTCCCTTTTGTAGATAGGTTTACTCACCATTTCCTCAGCCCATGAGATTCTGCATTATATTCTGACTTCCACTTCTCTGCATTTGCTGACACCCAAAGGATTTAGAGCAAGGGAAATCATGACCTAGACAGCCTCGGACATGAGGGGCTTGGTAACATGGTACCATATGTGCTGTTGCATCTGCACGTCTGCTCCTGATTTCTGTTGTCAAGAGTGCTGCTGTTCCTGGCAACACTTTAATTTTAAGCTTCTTTATTCTCCTCCCTGTCATGGTAGGGAATCAGAGAATACAGCTGTGCTAACCTCAGCCTCCCGAAGAAAACACGGTGACATGCTCATAAAGTCAAATTAGCCATGGATACTAGCCTAGGTTGCTAAATCAACAATTTCATCCTGATAGGAATGGAAGGGAAGAGATGGTACGTAACACTAACTTACTGCATCCTTAGACTACCAGATTCTTTATAAGAGATGCCGTTATCATCTCCATTTTTCAGCACAGGGAAACTGAGCCATGGGCATCCTGCTGCCTTCAGGGACAGAGTCAAAGCAAGTACAACATGCTATTAGGAGAGCACGAGGTACTGAAGGTGTCCAAGGGTCTGACTTTAAACATCAGGGCTTCAGAAGGTTTTTCAGAATTTGCCTTTTTTGAGCAAGGATGTGGTGGTGGACACAGAATAACTGGCTTGCTAGTGTAGTACAGAGAGATGGCTGCTGGGTTGCAGTGGGTAAACTGACCCAAATAAAATTAAAGGCCCTTCGCCACCCGAACATGACAGTCGTGCAGGAGCCTTTCTGCTCCATGTCTGACACTGCACATGACCTTCCACTGCTTTAGTGACTTGTGGCCACATTCTTCACTTGTGGGTGCCCTATCTCTCTCTCTGTAACGGCAGATGCAGTCGTCTAATTCACTCGTGCATGTAGCCTTCTCTGTAGGTATTCCGTATAAATGCCTGGTCAGAGGGAGCAGAGGCAGCTAGGAGCCAGCCACCTGCCCTGCCCTGCCTGCACGCCTGCTGGACGTGCCTGGGGGTGACATTGCTGGCAGAGGGAGGCACCAGGGGGAAAAGCAGAGGCTTTGTAGGGCAGGTCGTGGTGGCAGTAGAAAAAGATGGCTTTGCCAGCAACTGTGAGGAGTTGGCTGCAAGCAGGAAGCCACCCAAAGTCACGTCTGCATTGGGGAATACATCTAGGAGAAGTGGTCTGTCTTTGGGGATGTAGTGGAGAGATTTTATCTGAACGTGTTTCACTCCACAGTTCAGTGCTGGCTTTAGTGAAAGAGTTTCTTTGCTCTGTTTTAGGCTCTGCTGTAGCCTTCCTACCGGGAGTCACTCCAGGCTTTTCTGGGTGCTGGTTTTTAGGAGGAGGCACAAGGCTGTGGCCAGCCCAGCTCCGCATCCTCTTCCCTGTGGTGGGAAGCTGGGGCTGCACTGGTGCAGCCAACAGGAGAGCAGGGCCCTGGCCAGGCTCGGCTGAAGGCAGAGCCCTGAGAGCTGTGCTGCAGCCCCAGGGCTGCATGTTGGGCTCTGAGGCCATCCCATGTGTGTCTCCTCGTGGGCTTGGCAAGTGAGGTTTTTGCAGCAAGGCAGCTGCAGGCTTGGCACCAGGCATGCTGGAACAGTTTAATTTAGTTATCTGCAACTCTGTGTTTTGGGGATTTCCCATCTTCCCCTTGTCCCTAAATCCATAGGCATCTATGCAGTACTCACCCAGGGAATACCCTCAGAGGATTTTACCTCTTTCCTTGGTCAGAAGACAAAGAGGTTGCAGGATCCTCTATTTCCTCATATTTCCAGTAGTGGACCCTGAATTAGCAGCTCTAGGAGTGATTAAAAGCAAACACACCAGTAAGGCAAGCAGTTTTGAAAATACACTTCTGGGGAAAGGAGAATAGGTTAAAAATGCACTGAAACTGCTCAGAATACATACAAAATGCAAACACTTCATAATTTTTAAAACAATTTATTGAAAGATAAATTCCAATAATATATTTGTGACACATAAAATGACTTTTTGCACCTGAATCACCTTCTTTTTCCAGTCAGAGCTGATGGCACTGACATACTTAACCATTCTGTAGTCCTTCAGTACGAAACCCTCCTGTGTACACAGCCCTGTGCCCCATCTTTTCTCTTTCACTCCTGCAGGCACGCAGTCTCAAGGCAAGGTGCAAAACAGAGCCTGGGCACGGCTCTGGATAATGGTCATCTAGAGCTGTATAAGTTAATGATAAATTTGATCTGTGGAAGTAACACAAAGTCATATATTTCTGGAGTGGTTGTATTGCAAGGCAGGATCAGACCCCACCATATGAGCTCACTGCAGGGTGGAGTGGTCTTTATCTGATGACTCTGGTGCTCCTAGCACATATTGGGTCCAGGCTGCACATCCCAGCCCCACACCTTCCCATGGTCAGCAAGAGGCAGACAGCACTTGTTGGGGGTCTTCACCCACCTTTGCATTTTGAGGGCACTGATCACTGAACAAGCCCCAGAACATTCTTCTCAAACATTCATATTTGCTACTTGTACCTTCCTGCTCATACTGCACAGGCGGCACAGCATTAATATTTCTCACTAGAGGAGCATTCTAAAATTGGCAAGAAATAGTTTTCTGATGAATCTTCTGAGATTTTCCCCTGGTTTCATACATCTCACGAACATAAATCAAGCAACCCTTTCTTCACACTGTTTAGTGCAGAGGTGTGAAAGATGTGTGCCATTTCTTTTAACAAAAAGTAGGACTTCCACATACAGTTAGCAGCTAAAATTCTCTCAGGGTGTTTTTACATGCTTCTTCTTTTTTAACTTTTTTTTTTTTTTTTTGACAGACTTCTGGGATTCCTCCTTAAACCGTGGAACAAGAGGAGAGGGGTTATCCCACCCTGCAAGAGACTCTGCTTTCAGCACTGCCCAGGCAGACAGTTTAAGATCTACCCAGTGTTTTGCAAGTAGCACAAACCACTGCTCATGTGAAATTGAGCTGTCAATAGGAAATGACAGGCTGTGGTTCGTGAATCCTATTTTTATAGAAGAGTGCAGTAATCCTTTTCCTCCAGATGTACCTCCTCCTAAAGGCCACACTGTGAGCGTCGATCTGCCCCCTGACACCACGCTTGCCGAAAGGAGGTCTCCCCGCCGCCCCCCCCCCACCGCCCCCTTCTCACGCTCACGGTCAGAAGTCTTCTCTGAAGCTCCCGCGGGATCCGATGACGGCCTGTGAAGAAAACCAGCTGCTTCTTCAGCCACTAGGAAAGAGCATCAAGGAAATGAAAATTGAGGGCGGTGACGGTGAAGAAGAAGAAGGGAAGCAGAGCGGCTCACTCAAGGAGTCCCCGGCAGCGAGCCCCAAGAAGGGTTCCCAGCCCTCCGTCCCCCCGCGGAGACGGCTCTGTGAGAGGACCTCAGAGGAGAGCTGCTTGGGTAAGCCTGGAAGTTGTGAAACGCTGAAAGGGGAACAGGGAGAAGGAAAACAAGACGCGAGTACAGAGAGCAGAGATAAAAGGCTGCTGTGCAGAAAGGCTGTAGAAATGCCTGGGGAGGTTCCTGAAAGGGCTGTGTCACAGTTTCAGGAGACAAAGCCTGAACCTGCAGAGAAGAAGGAGCACATGCCTGATATACAAAGTAATGACATTAAGAATGGAAAGCCACCTCCTATCCCTCCACCGAGAAGGAAGAGGCTCTCCCAAGTACCGAGGGTCCCCAGCTCCTGCCAGTCAAAGCAAAGAACGGTGGTGGAGCTGGCTGTGTCTGCGGTGCAGGTTCAATGCACGAGTGGCTCAGCACCTGTGGCAGGTGGTGCAGCTTGCACAACCACTGAGACTGAACCGGGACGTGGCCGCAAGTCTGTGATCTCAGCCGAACTGAAAGGTTCCCACTTGTCTTTGGAAGGCCTGGGAGGCAGCGCTGTAGCTCAGGCGTCAGCATCCGAGCCAGACTCCTACTCCACCAGCAGCACCGAGGATGACTTGGACATGCTGAATAGCTCATCTGGTAAGAAGACACGCTCCATGATATTGGACAAGGCCAAGAACAGGCTGTCCTTTGTCAGCCTGTCCAACGTCTTCACAGTCTTTTTGTCAAATGATAGAAAGCTGCAGAAGAAGATAGTGGAGCTGGCACAGGACAAGGATTCGTACTTTGGCAACCTCGTGCGGGACTACAGAGTGTACAGTTTAGAGATGATGGCAAAGCAGAGCTCCAGCACAGAGATGCTACAAGAAATACGGATGATGATGACACAACTAAAGAGTTACTTAGTGCAGAGCACTGAGTTGAAATCTCTGATAGACCCAGCCACCTACACTGAGGAACAGTTAGGTAGGTGTTTGTGCTTTACTCATCCTTGGGAAGGATTTGGGAAAGTGAGGAGGGAGACAGAACTGTGCAGACACAAGTTCTGCTTTACAGAAATTATAAGCCATTTCCCAAAAGCTGAGGGGTTTGAACTGAAGTCTACTCTGTGGTTGCCAACATTTGGGGGAGCATCTCAAAACTCCAGCAGTCCAATGGGGGGGGGGGGAAATACCATTCTGAATGTTTTAAGGGGATGAGTTTAAGCAGAAGAAGTGTATGTTTGTGTGTGTGAGAGAGATGTGTGCATGTATATATGCATAAACATGCATAAAAATATGCATACAAATATATAGGTATGGAGGTATGCACAAAGAGCTGTGTTCACTGCAAATACAAAAAGCCATGCCCCTGCACAGCTCTGTTCCCCCTGGCTTTCCACGTCCCTTTCCCCGCACTGCAGTGAGGATGGAGAGCTCCCTGCTTGTGGCAGCCAGCTGAGGGCCAGTCGCTGTCCAACAAGGAGGGACAAGACTGCATCGGTTTTGAGTGCAGGTTGGAGAAATCACTTGATCCAGGTCAGTCTGTGCACCTCAGCACCGAGGTATTGAAATGCTGCATGCTGTAAGACCACTGCTGGCTACACAAATGCAGCATTCTCACCTATCTGCTACAGCAATTATGTGCCCTTAGGGAGAAAAAAAAAATTGTTTTTGGATGTCTGAGGGTGTTTCATTCAATCTGCTGTGAGGCATAATTTGCCATTTCTCTCCTTGCCAAAAAAAAAAAAAAAAAAAAAAAAAAAAAAAAAATTGGCCTGGCCTAAGTTTATGTGAATTTATGTGTGTTCATGAGGGAACACACAAGGGAGTTCGTGAAGGAATACACACTCATTTGACTTAAAACTCATTGCACAGGACCTGGGAACCAATGCAGAACTACTTATAAGATCCCTAAATTGTCTCAGAGCAATCTGGGAGCTGGAAGGCCCCCAGCGCAGACCATGGCCAACCACAGAAGTGGCCAGGGTGTCCAGAAGACCCTGCAGCTCCAGTACTGGGGAGGGGGGGGGGAGCTCAGTGGTGACCCAGAGGTGCCCAGCTGCCAGTCTCAGCAGCCCCTGCTGACTTATTTCTCACCCAGCAAAAGCTTGAGATGACCCTGAGGCCTTCCCAGCAGAGCAGACCTACGGCCTGCCCCTTGACGTAGCTCCGAGAGAGGAACTACAGTTTCACTTCTCACGCACCTCGTATTACACCTGGGACTTTTCTCCCAGCAACCCCTTTCTTGGAGGCAGAGTGGGTGTCAGCACAGAAAGTTCATTATGAGTCTTGCTTGGGGAAGGTGGAGAGGAGGCAGAAAGAAGAAGTGTCCTTGTTCTGCTTGGTAGAGCTGTGTGTGTGCAAGGATTACAGACACGCTTGGTTAGATCCAGCCCTGTTCACTTGCAGTTCCTTAGCAGCACGATATGGCCCAGTCAGCCTAGGAGATGACTGCCTTCTCCTGTAGAGGACAGGGATTCCCCTCATGAATGATTTACCACTCAAATCCCTCCTGCCTCAGGCTGATTTTCTGAGTCTTTGAAATCCTTGCGCTTTGTGTCCCTAAATGTCACTGCCTTCTGTTTCATGCCTCACTGACTGAGCAGACAGCTCCCTTAGCAGTGACCTTTTTGCCACAGTGAAGGGGTGAAAAATGATCCCTGCAGCCCTGCTAGCTCTGCCACTGGTTTCTAGGAGGTGGACAGCAGACAAAAAAGGCACTTTCTCACCGTCTTTCATGGTTCCTTTTGTCTCCTGCTGGACATTAAGCAAACACTCAGCCCACACAAACAATTTCCTCACACGCAGGTGGCGTAAGAATTGACTTAAACATCAGTAAAGTAGAGCTGCTTGAGCAGGAAGGGTGAGAGGCTTCAGACCAGATGTTGGTGTCTGCCTCTGAGCTGGTGGCTACAGCCCCTTTTCAGTCAGCGTGGAGAAAGGGGCACTTTGAGGATGCAGTTAATTTCATCCCAAAGTGAATAGACAGATGAGAGAGATGTCTGAAGGGACATGAGGTGAATCCCCACAGGACCGCCTGTGAGCAGGAGCACAGTTAGGTGAGGTTCCTCCTCTCTGCCCAGAGCTGGTGTTCCTGCAGCCTGGCGGTGCCGCACTGCTCGGCAGTCAGGCAGTGCAGGTGTACTGGGGCTGCTGGCAGCTGGAGCTCTTTTCAGACTTCTGGTGGGTGCCAGTAACAAGCCAATTATTTTTTGGTTTGCAATTCCTGTTCCCTGCTCATGGCTACACAACGGTACATGAATAACCACATGTTTTCTTAGGAGTTTTACTGGCACCTGTACTTTGGTGTTGATTATTTATCATGAAATTTTGTGTTCTCCCTTCTCTATGCAGATGTGATTGCTGAGTCATCTTTGTACAAATGTGTCCTTAAACCTTTAAAAGAAGCCATCAATTCTTACTTGAAAGAAATCCACAACAAAGATGGATCTTTACAGCAGCTAAAAGAGAACCAACTTGTGATACAAAACACAACTACCACTGACCTCGGTGTCACAACCAGTGTGCCTGAAACTGTTGTGCTGGAAAAGATCCTTCACAAGTTCACAACCATGCACAAGGCCTACTCCCCAGAAAAGAAGATTGCCATCTTGCTGAAGTCCTGCAAACTCATCTATGACTCCATGGCTCAGGGAAACCCAGGTACAGCACTCCTACTGAAATGGTATTCCACACTGGTCCTTCACCAGGTACCGCAGGAACAGGGTTTATGTTACAGTCGATGTGGTAATATCCAGATTGTGTGTGTTTGGTGTCAGCTCTTCACAGGTTGTGTTCAGATTGTGCTGGTTAATTTCTGTGAACTTCTCTGCACTAATAGCAGATACAAAGTGTTCCTTGGTTAACTTTAAGCTCCATAACTCCAGGGATCAGATAATGTCTGTAAGCATGTACTTTATGGGTAATATCCATCTTGCACAAGCCTTCATGCAGCTCCCAGTAATTCCCCAGATCTCTGTCCCAACTCATAGCAGTTTAATGGTACCATGCCTGTAGGTGGCACGGGTCTTTGGGAATGGTCTCTTGATTTGGCCTTTAAAAAGTTTTTCCTAAATTGAAGAGGAGATGCGGAATACTGGTACTGTTTGTTATTAATTCATGATAGTCCGGTAAACTCCAAGAGCCACTGCTAATCTTCTGTGGTGTGAGGAAGTCCATACTCCAAGTATAAGTATAACTTGGGCCTCAGGCCAACCGCTAAATGCACGCTAAGCCCTTGGCCTGCAGACAGGATGCATTTTTGTAGATAGACCAAAAAACCCTTCCTCCAGGAGCCCACCTTACCCCTTTAAGAGCTTTCTATGTGTACTGGGGAGCTGATGACGAGCCATGCATAATTTGGAGAGTAGCCAGATACTCATTTGCAATGACCTGCAGTTTTTCAAAAAGTTTCCCCAAAGGTTCTGCTCTGCCTTGTTCTGTACCAACAACAGCCATGGGGCGTTCATGCAGGAATTGTTCCTTGAGCTACTTATAGGGGTCCTCCCTTGGACAGCATGCAGCAAAGTTCAGCAACTGATTTAGACACATTAACAGCAGAGCAGGAAGCCACACCGGGGCTGAGTGTAAGCTGCAGGGCAGATAGGACCTTTGACTGCCTTCACGTCATATGAGAAGATTTGGGCGCATGTAGGGCAATTTGCTGTTACTTTCTAAAAACAGCTTTGTTACTTCAAGTCTGAGAGAATATCTGATGTAGATCAAAGACTCAAACACCTCATTAAAACCCACATAGGAGACACAGTCTCCTTCCGATGGTGGTGGCACATTATGTATCTGTCATGCCTCAGCTGGCTCAGGGTTGGAATTTCTCTGTTGCAGGAAATACTGTTGTGTCATTTTATGCAACAGAAATTATGGGTCAGAGAAACAATTCAAAAAAAATGAAATGTTTAAAAAGGTTGGCATTCATTAAATCAGATGATTTCATTGTGGTTTGCTCTGCTAACTGAAGCACTTCATTTCAGCCATCTCAAACTGTTTTCTCATATCGAGTGCTGCTGCAAGTGGGATGGGGCTCAAAAACCGAATTCTGCCCTGTGCATCCAGTTCCCTGTCCAGTATACATGATCAATATTGCACATCAGGATCTAGTCAGAATAAAACTGTCCTGGCTTTAGGGAAATGTACCCCTGTGAATTTATGCCCCGAGAACAGGAAAGTGCTATAGTCTAAGTCATGGAAGAGACTACACTCAGAGACAAATTCAGTGAGACATCCTGTAGATATGGTTAGAAATGAAATGTGTGAAACCTTTTCACCAGAATGAACTGACCCCAGATCACCATTATTACTTTGATTTTCCACCTGGCAAAGACAAACTGTTCAGCACACTGAAATATTTTTCTGACAGAAGATTCCCAGCTGGTGCTGTGCAGAAAAAATATGCTGTGGGCTGCTCAGACCAGATGTCATTGGGTAGGAATTCTTTCTGCTCTCTGCCCACCTCGAAAGCAGCAGCCCAGGGCCCCTGTTGCTCTGAGGCAGCCCCAGGGCAGTACACTGCTCTTAACACCGGAAGAGTAGAGGCCATGCTCTGTTTCCTGTGCAATTTGTTCTTCTTTTAGTTCCTTTTACTCACCACTGAATTAGAGAGTTCCCTCCTCTTAGAAGGTCCGAGCGTGTGGAACACAAAACTAATCATTCCCTCTGCCACAGGACCAAAATCAGTCTACCTCTGTCCGAAAAATTATCTGCTCCATGTCATAATAATTACGTATGTTGTCTGGTTTAATTTGAAATTCGGAAGTTCAGGCCAGGCCTTTATCCACTTTAGGTTGACAGTAGAACAAGCTGACCTAAGAATATAGTTTTGCATCTCAAAGAAAAGCATAAATACCACCAAATCAAACTTTTTTTTTTCAGATCCCCATGAAAACACAAGTTTTTCAACATATTGGGACCCATGTACAGCAGTTGAGGTTCAGCCAAGGTGTCCCAACAGGTACATCAAAACTAGGGGTAGGCTGAATGAGAAACATCTGCCCTTGCAGTAGTGCCCATCTTTGTACTGTTGCAAGAGTCAGAACATTTTGATGTCAGCCTCAACTGACTCCATGTTTAGCCTGCTGTTTTGAGAGAGGAGAATTTTCCTGCTTTGGTTACCAGAGTTTTAATAGAATGTTGCAATTTATATTAGGTAACAAAATCTGTCTGATAAGTTAGCTGTGACAATTTGTCTTAGATACTTAGACTATGGGCTCAGTGGGTCATATTCTCAGCTGGTATAAAATAACATTTCTCCCTCAAGTCGCAGGCCATCAGTTTGTGGATCTGATTCATCAGAAGGAATCAGGAAGGCAAATTCACTGTCATTTCCAAAACACCATTCTCCTAACAGACCTCTGAGTGCAACTACAAGATGTAGGTGTACATTGAGGCAAGACTCATCTACAGCTATATCTAGCTGTAGGTGGCCACAGATGGGTATCACATCTAACTTCTCATTATAGACAACGGGTACTTAGTTGATAGAGTTCAGTTGATTCATCTGGCTTAGATGTAGGTGTCTGTTTTAGGGTGAGATGACTCATGGCAAACTCCACTGACGATATTGATTAGTTCATCAGTGGCTATAAAAGGAGTTTAGGGGTACTGGTTCAGATGTTCACATATACAGTGTAGGCAGCAATATTAGTAAGAGTATCCCCCCAAAGGGACAATTATGATAGCACTGTGGTGTCTCACTGAGCTTTTCCAACTTCTGTGCAAACTTAAATAACTGCAGCATATGCCTCCAAGAATGCAACTTACAATTTAAAGACGTGTAACGTGCCTGCTAAAAATACTAGGAGTAGTTAGGGAGAATAGTATGCATTAAAAGAGTAGAAGAAGGAGAGTTTGGATCTCCTTTGCAAACTGGCTGGCACCTTTTGCTCTGTGCAACAGAAAACGTAAGAGGCAGGACTCAGCAGGCACTGTAAGCTTCCAGCAGTCTGGCTGCTCCACATTTGGAGGGCATGCTCCAGTAACAACAGAGAGGGCTGGCCACATATCTCATTTATACAAAAGCATTGTAATCATACATAGAAACAGCTGCTTATTGTTTATCTTACAGAAATACCTTTCTCAGACAAAATGTCGAGGGGTGTTGTATGTTAGGAGTAGAATATGAATCTCAGCCTTTCACTATATCAAAAGCACAAGTGACACTTGTGGAATGATAATGAGATGCAAATTTGAAACGTGTGGTGTGCACCGGCAGTGGTGAGACTAGAGCTCCAAGCCCCATGCTCCCTGAGAGCTGCTGCTCTGCAGAAGAGAACTGATGGAAATGAAAAAATAGAGGAGCATGGACATCAGTTTATGAAGAAACACTAGGCAAGACAAACAAGCCAAGTTTGGTCCGTGTGTGAGCAGGGAAGATCAGACACAGAAATGCTCTAAGCATGAGTGGGAAGCTTGAAAGATAGGGAAGCTACTTTATAAGGGGATTCAAAAAGAATGAGGAGAGGAACAATTTTCTTATTGCAACTTTTTTTTTTAATTTGTGGACTAATTTTATGAAGTTTCATTGCTGAAGTATCTTAGAACTGCACAGAGAGCTGAACTACAGTTCAAAACTAGTTCTGTACTAGAGTGCCATTGGCTAGGTGGCTGGCCCTAAAATGTCCAATTTAATAATTTCCACTTCATAGTTTTGCCTGGTTAATACATAGTCTTCTTTTGGAAGAAGAAGATAGAATATATATATTCCACTGGAATCTTTCTATTCCCTAGATTTTAGGATGAAGTTTGTCATCCTCTGTGGAACTGAGCAGCTGGATATGGTTGCCCTGATGTGCTTCTGTATGGCTCTGCAGTTGGCAAAGGCATGGACATGAAGCAGTGAGTCTTCAGTGTGGTAGTCAAGCCTGTGGGAAGGAAACTGGTCTCAGTCAGCATTGCACCAGTGCTAGAAGCTCTGAAGCTCTGAAGTCAGAGCAATCCCACTGCATTGCTCACTATCACATCTCACTCCTAAGAAGGAATATAAAGCTACACATAACAGTTTTGCTTTGTTATCTTTAGGAAAATGATATTTCTATTTAATTTACTCTTAATGAAGGTTGATGGACTAGAGATTATATCTTTCTTCTGGCTAGTGCAATTGCTGCATTTGAATTAATAGGTCCGTTCAAATTTTTCTGGGGGAATAAATTTCCCTGATCCATAGAGCATATGTTTTTGAAATGGATTCATTCTTCTGCACATTTTAACTCTCTTAATTCAGCTATACCACAAATCAAACCTTTCTGAAGTAGCATGAGATGGACGAGAAACAGTAAAATGCTAGTGAGTGGAAAGATGGTCACAATCTTTTCTTATGATCTTGAACAAATCCCAGTTAACCTTTCTGTACATTAGGTTTCCCAGCTATATACTGAAGCTAAAATTCATATTTCCTGGACAGCTGTTGCTAGACGTCATTCTAGTGGCTGTAAAATACTAGAGCAAGATGTAGAGCATCATCACTGTCTGCTGGTTGTCAGAATACCCATGGAGAGAGAAGAAATACATGAATGTGCTACAACAGGCTGTAATTTCTTTATGGAGGCTTGGGCAGAATTCCAGTTGCTTTAAATCATGTATTTAATTAATACCCATTCCATTCAAGCGCTGCATCCCAGCCAGGAGCTGACGTTGTATTTGCTTTGCTATAAACATAATAGGATGGGTTTGTGGCAGAAGAGAAGGCTTATTTTAAGCTCCTTATAGATAATTATGAAATAAATGTTTCCTGATCCTGCAGGAAAGATGGGCAAATAAAGCAAGCAAGTCATATCTGGAGTAGGACAATGCCACCTTGAAAGAGCAGGCTCAGTCCCAGTGCCACTGCGAGCACTGGCAGGGTCAGGGCTTAGCCCCGTCAGCTGCAGGCCTGCCTCTCTGTGAGAGACCCCAGGCTGAAACAGACACACAGGGCTGGGGAATTGGCTCTGACCCAGACTGAAAGTGGAGCTGAGGAGGCAGCAGCCTGGGGAAGGCAGCCCTGCTGCAGCTTCTAGTCAGATAGGAATTGCTGACAGCAGCTATCATCCCCACAGAGGGGCTGAGATAGGGGGTACATCAGGGCTGTCCGCACTGCTGGCTGTATGTCACCAAGCTATTCCCTGAGCCTGCTGTGACAGCCAAGGCCAGGAGAGCAAGGAGAGGGTCAGCCCTGCCCTCTCAGGCACCCAGCCTTGGCAGTCAGTAGCAGGAAACCATTGCAATACCTTCAAGGAGAAGGCACGAGACCTGCCTGGCCTGCCCAAGGCAATGTGGGAAGCCCGTGGCTACACATGGAGTCAGAGCTACATCCAGGGTGACCAGCTCTGCTTCTCCCTTGGTGTTGGTGCTTGGTGTAGGTGCTTGGGGTAGGTGCTTCTCACCTACAGCTTCTGCTGACTTCAGCTTTAGCTACAGACATAAGTATTTAAGATTCAGGCTTCATATTCCCACAAGTGGATTACAATAGAGTCTAGTAATTTATAAGCATGCAGCATATGGGAAAATAGTACTCTTTTTATTACTGAAGTCAAACATCCCTATTCTGAGTTTATTAATAATAATAACAACATAATGTACATCACATTTTTGTATTTAAGCATTATAAACTGCTGGAACTCCAATAATATTTCTATGAAATCCTAAAGTTGAGAAAGGGTTGCAATAACAAGGGCTGGTGGGCAGAGCAGCTAAATCAGCTTACAGAAATGAGATAAGGAACAGTGAAAAATAATGGACTCAATGTCTGCTTGTAAACACAACCACTTCTCGGCCAATTAAAAAAGAAATAGGGAGATTCTGTAGATATTCTTGAAAAGTGTTCTCTAATTTCCATTTCAGTTGACACTAAAAGTTGGTGGCTGGCAACAGCAAATTGTTCAGTTCCAAGTTGCAGTTTCCACTGTGCAATGGTGGACAAACAACCTGTTGGCTGGTTGTTTATCTCTTTCAATGATTTAAACAACAACAATAATAATAATAATAAACCAGCAGATTTTTTCTCAGTAGATAGGAACCCATGTTGTGAACTGGCAACTTCCTTGGATGCCCTAGTAGATACAACATGGATTGGTTATGGAGGAGAAATAGTAGGAAGATAAAATTCTGCATTGAAAATCCCTTGGCTTTCAGGAAATCAGGAGCACTAATTCCATGCCACTTGTCAGTAACTACTACATCAGAAAGAAAAAGGTTTTAAAGCAGGGAAAAGATGAGCCCAACAAGCTCTTACATATTTTGTCTTCCTTTATACTATGTCTATACAGAATTAACTGTTGGCATCTGATTTACTCAGCTCAAAAGGAAGACAGGGCTTTTCTCAGTGCAGTTTTTCTACTGAGCTTTCATGTCCCAGTTGAGCCGTCTTTTTTGCTGCACAATACTAAATAGCTGTAATACTAAGAGGATTCCATTATGTTTATATATATGACAGTAATGAAATGGACCCTTCACTGAGCTGAAGCTTTCACAGAGATATAAGCCAAGGCAACAAAAGACTAAGAAAATGTCCATCCAAATGTTAATGAAACAGTAGAGCCCTTTCATAGTTTGGGTGAAGACCAAGGGCTGTGTTGTTTAACTAAAGAAAGTCATAATAGAGCAAATAAAGCTGAAAGCATTAATCCAACTTTCATTAGATAAATTGTCTGTGTTGTGGCACGTACAGACTTTGTTAGAAACAGATTGAGTTACAGATCTGAGAATCTCTCATCCTCCAACACTTTGTTTTAACTGGATCAACTTTCTGTTCACTAGAATATTACTGGGTTTATTTTAAAGCCACACTTTTTTTTTTTTTTTTTTTTTTTTTTTTTTTTTAATCAGGGTCTAAGCTCATGTTTATTTGAGGCTTCAACAGAATATCTTTCTTTGCCAGTAGAGAATCTGCATCAGCTATGAATGAGAAAAAAAGGAAAGCTGGCTCATGGCAAAGATTTGAAATAAGACAGTGGGAACATTTGAGAATTAGGAATTTATTCCCCACCGTGGAAGGGCATATGGACTATGGGTCAAAAATGGCCAGGGGATAACTTCACCACAGCTATGTCAGGAGTTGCTTTTATTCTTTGAAATGCAGCAAGGAGTTCTCAAGTGAGACACACCTGGACAGTTCCAAAGTGGTGAAATCAACACCTCGGATGAGTAAAACTGCCCACAGTCTGAGGGAGATCATTCAGATTGAACGCACTCTGAGTTTAGCTTCAGAACAATTGTCAAACCTGAGTGTTGGGAAGATAGGCCTGTTAAGCAACTTGGTATTACATGTTGTCCACGATGAATGTGTGACCTGCTGGTAGAAGATGAAAGCATTATATACATATTTACGTGAAAGCATCTTTCAAATAAGGGAAGTTCTCTCTGTGTTCTTTGCAGTTTATGTGGTGAAGCTTCTGTTCGGATTTCACTTTAAGTAGTAATTATTTATAATGATAACTATTAACAAATATGGTTTTTTGTCCTCAGAGATCCCAAAGAGCTTTTATAGATTATATGTAAGATCATTTCTTGACTTTGTTGTTTTAAGCCTGGGAAATCTTGAGCCCATGAAGATCTGTTCCTGTAACACCTTCTGAACATCAGCTCCAACAACTAGTCTAAGTCAATGTGAAGGGCTCTTTGTTTTCCCAGATAGACACTATGGCTGGAAAGATATTTCCTCTTAGGTCCTAAAGCTCTTGTGAGACTGTAGTTGGTTAGGAACATGTAGGTGAAGTTTTGCCTTCTGAAGGAACATAAGCACACAAGTCCTCAGTTCTAAAAACTGCTGTCTCAAATTCTCTTTTTTTACTCTTCAGTCCAACACAAAGAGCAAACCTAAGAGAATAAATACTCCTAACACATGCATACAGCTTTGCTGTCAATATTGCAAACCCGAATTGCACTCTTAATGGCAGTGTCAAATCAGAGGGACAAACTGTCAGGATTCAGCCTTTGAACTGTTCAAGAATTGTCCCATGTCTGCGATCCATGAAGTTTAAGTTATTCTTTCTCTAGTTAACTAAGAATGACTGAAATAGGGCCCATTAAAAGTGTTCCTTTTTATTATTATTATTATTTTTATTATTATTTTGGGCTTGAAGCAAGTTTACTCACTTTTTAAAATGAGCTAACTTTCATTTTTTCAGCATTTTTTTCTTTGCTGGTACTTTCAATCTTTAACTCTTCAGATAACTTAAACTAAAGTCTATAAAAGACAGTTGGGTGAGAAACTGTCACTGTTGTGCCTTTGTGGTGAGTTTATTGGGACCACCGTGTTTCTCTTTGCTCAGGAAAGCCATATGGTGCAGACGACTTCCTCCCCGTGCTCATGTATGTGCTGGCCCGCAGCAACCTGACTGAAGTCCTTCTGAATGTGGAGTATATGATGGAGCTCATGGACCCTGCTCTGCAGCTAGGTGAAGGTAGAGTACAATGTTTGTTCCTTGAATATTCTCTTTGCAAATTACTATTTACCTTACTTTAGTGTTTGTAAAGGTAGGGCAGCAAGGCTCCGGCTAGGTTTTGTGGATCAGCTTTGGCCAAGCTTTTCAAATCTGAGGTTTTAAAATGACTGTTAAACACTTCAACTCTTTTTAGCAGTGCTGTGACCTCAGACACAAACAAGAAAAGCAGGGGCCCAGCACAAATGAGATCTGAATTGCTGGATTAGTAACCTAAACAGGGACATCTAGTGTTCCTTGGCTGAAAGGCTGAAAAGTCAAAAGGTCTTTACCTTAACCTAAACTGCTGCAATCCATTGTGCAACTTTTATTTACTCCTCTGAGAAAAGAGAGCAGTTGTTAAACTGCATTGTGTTGCTAGGGACGTACATCATTCTCATTCCCTATATGAGTAGAGTGACCCTTTGACAGTGTTCTCTGGCTGAGTATCACAGCAAGGCAGAGAAAGGAAAGTAGGATTAGAGAGAAATGCTAGTTTTGGATGGGAATAAAGAGCTCGGCTATTGGAGGGATAATATCCTAGGGATCTGTGGGCCTTTAGCTTCTCAAATACAGCTTGGGAAGCAAATGTTACTTGCAATGACAGGGTTAAACACTCTGAATTAGATATTTTTTCACCAAGTAGTCACTAAAACAATAAAATTGACTTAATTTTAGAACTTGTTTTGGTAAGTACTGAGGTTGTAGAAAAGAGTCCTGAATGAACAACAGCAGACCAATTTTATTTATATTAAATGAAAGTGTTAGTCTGTAGCTAGGAGCACATCTACCCAGCATGGTGCAGAGGTTAGCAAAAGTAAGTACTAAGAGAAGTAACAGTAGCATACAATTGCATTAGTGAGGGGTTTCTGCATAGGCTGATATCCCTGCTGAAAAAAAAAAAAAAATGTTAGCAGAAAAAAAATGCATTTTGCACAGCATTTTGCTGACATAACTAAGCTGTTTTTGGAAGCTATACTGCCCACAGGTTCTTCATTTCAAAAGGGCACACTACTGAGCTGTTTGCTGAAGTCAGCTGGACTGAGGAGCTCAGTGTATCAAAGGCAAAGCTGGGTGGAAGTTCTTTCAAATCAAAGATGCAAAGCCTATGTGAAATCTATACTCCAGTTGAAGTGGAAAAAATTCTGTAGGGAAGTTCCAGATCACACAGGCTGAATAACCACTTCAGAAAAGGTACTGGGAATAACTGCAGACACAAGGAAGGGGAAAAAATAGAATGGCTTAATGAAGACAGCTCAGAGGTTGCAAACAAAAACAGTCAAACAGGCAAACAAAAAAGTCAACTCGATTTGGGACTTCCAACATTAAATGACAAAACATTCAGGCACAGAAATAAAAGAAAAGATAAAGGAAAGCAGAAGTGAGGAAACTGTGAAAATAAGTCAGACAAATATAAACAATAATTTAAATTTGGCCTCCAAATTAAGAATTTACTTTGAAAAAAAAAAAAAAAAAAAAAAAAAAAAAAAAAAACAGTGATGTTGGTGATGTTGGCTACTGGGGAAAACGCAAGGACAGGAGATGGGGAACAGGTGTGTGGACATGAAGATGCTGAAAAGGGAAAGCAAAATTAATTCTTATCAAAAAAAAAATATATCCTCTTGGGGGGGATTGGAAGATTCCCCCTGACAAAACAACGCAGTGTTTTCAGCATGTGCAGTCTTCATGTACCTGTGGAATGTTCTTCATTGGATCCACCCGAGTACGGAAAGACAAGTGACGGTGTCTTTGGCTGATATTTAACGCTTCTCTAAAATCTGCTCAGACGAAATGCTTCAGCCACCACCCACGCAACCAGCTGCAGACCGAAGCCCGCCGAAGCCTGAGTGCTGCGAGCCCCGCGGCGGGCAGCGGCGTTGGGTGATGTGGCGGTGCCATCTACAGGCGGCCGCGGCTCTTGCGAAGCACTAAAGGCGGAGAAACTGCCAGCCCACGGGCAATTCCCAGCCCTGCCGGTGCTGCCGGCAGCCGACGTGAGGGCAGAAGCAGCAGGAGGCTGCAGCGAGGCCTGGCCCGGCGTGGGGCTCGCTGGTGACACGGGCACCGCCGCGGCCTGTCCTCTCGCCCCACTGGGACAGGCGCGCTCTGTCCCACAGGAGGACAGGGAACACCTCACACAGCTCTCCGAGCTGCCTCCTTCCCTTGTTCAGAGGAGACGTGTCTCTGTCCTCCTGTCAGGGTTCATCTTCAGCCCTGTTGGTGAAGCATGTTCTTATCAGAGCCCAGCTCCTTCCCTGGCTGCTGCAGTTGGTATTTATTACCCGTTTCAGCCAACACCATGGCAGTCAGGATTTTTTTGAGGACAATGGACTGGCTGCAGGCTTTTAGTGCTCCATCACCTGTTTCTCTGGTTTACCAAGATTTATCCCATTTAACTTCAAAGAGTCCAGGAATTTGTCTCAGTCAGACATCTGGGTTCCCCATCCAGTCAACAGACGTGGAGGGAGCAGAGTGTGACTTTTCCTTTCAGGTCTGAGACCTCCTTCAAAGGTGCTGACCCCACAGGGAACCTGGGCTCTAAACATTTCATCAAGGTAGATGAGGTCAGGGGATGAATGCAGTCCTTGTGCTTTTCCTGCAGAGCACACTATGATTGTTACTATGTCCTTGCATTATGCAGACTGCCCAGGGGCCCACATTACAGACCTACTGCACGGGCCCTGTTGAACACCTCAAAAAAATGGACATGCTCCAGAGAATAAATCATCTGTGGTCAAAGGTGGCTGGTTGGGTTTGTTTGTCAAAGCTGCTTTTGTAGTAGCTTACCTTTGGTCTGTGGTGCCCCCTAGGGTATCTACAACCTCAGGAGCCTGGGCAGCTGACTTTGCTGTGAAGCAGAATGGGATGGAGGACACAATGGTCATTAGGTCTCATTTCTTGCACTGCCACCAGTACCCCCCGCACTGCCTGCAGGCACAGCAGTGCAAGCACTAGGCAGTGCCTCTGCATGGGCACAGGCAGGCAGGAGGGAAAGGGAAACTAACGGCCCATGCAGGTGTGATGCTCATCCAAGACCTTCTCCTTTTGCAGGCTCCTACTATTTAACCACCACCTATGGGGCTCTGGAGCACATCAAGAACTATGACAAAATCACTGTAACTCGGCAGCTGAGCATGGAGGTGCAGGACTCCATTCACCGCTGGGAGCGGCGGAGGACACTGAACAAGGCCCGGGCTTCCCGCTCATCAGTGCAGGTAGCTGGCGTGACTTCCCAGGGAAAAGGCCTGGGAGATGAATGTGCTCTATCCATACTTAATAATTTTAAATATGGTAACTATTTAAAGACTAAATCAACACAAATCACTATTAAAGGAGAGTACATACTGTGCAAGATTTACAAATCTTAAACAAGCAAACCTCATTTGAACTACATATTACATACAGAATGCATATGGAAGTCTTGAAGTGCTCTCAACTAAATCATTTTAAATATGGCTGTAAAGTGATTACATTGCTCATTCTCAAGGAGTGTCTGTGAAGATCTTCATATATGGAGAACTGCAATGGGGAGGGCCATCTTCTCCATGGTCCTTAGGACCTGGGGAAGTCAGGGGCTAAGCTAAGGAGATGTGAGCAGCATAAAGCTGTGAGAGGACCAGAGCCATCCCAAGGGCTGGTCAGACATGCAGCTTCCAAAACCTGTCTTCTCCTGCCCAGCAGTGGAGCAGACCCAGCACGGGCTGGTTAGCTGAAGAAGTGTTAGCTGTGAAGCCCACACTGTGAGTAACCCAGTGAAGTTGTCCCCATGCACCATACAGGTGCACGGTGCCTCAGGTCCTCCAGCCATGATGGGGCTGGAGGCAGGAGCAAGCAGACGGGGTGCCCTGACAGCGCCATCCATGTCCTGCGATCAAATTTTCCCCCACAAGGAGGCAGCAAAGCCCGCGTCTCAGGTTCTGCAAAGCCTTCACAGGGCAAAAGCGAGAAGTGTCAACACTGAGGTGAAAGCCTGTTGAAAGAATCCTGAGTGAGAGACTATCTAAATAGTTGTGTAGCAGCACGGTGGAAATATACTTTCCACAGTGCAGTCAAAACAGTTCTGGATGATCTCAGAACATATGAATGGTGGATGGGACACATAATTATCCATCCATCCCTAAGTGCTTCTCTGACAGTTGCTCACAGTAGCTACATAGCATGGAGCATAATAGCTGGGCCAGCAAATGCCACATTTCCCTCAGAATGTTTCCACAGCTTCCAACAGCACAAGGGCTGTTTTCACGTCCTCTGAATGACGGACAATGTCAAAGACATGCAAGCCCGCCCTGGCAGAGGTAACTAGCTTGCAGGTATGATCACCATGCCCCCACGTGCCCCACTGGCTGCCTTACTCATCTGCAGTAATACTCTATAAACACAGTTTGGAAGCCCATATTCCAAATATTTGGCATATGTGTAGGATTTAAACAGTCTGAGAGTCCGGAGCTTTCTCACTTCTTCTGGGGAACCTGAGTATTTTCTAACAGAAACATCTGGGAATTTTTTGAACTTCACAGATACTGATTAAATACACAGGTCCCTCCCTGGCCAAAGGTACTGTAGATTTCTACTCTTCGTAAGTTCAGCAGAAACTGCTCATCCTGGCAGTTGTTACTGTCTGAAACAAGATACAAGTAAATCAGCCTCCTTCAGAAGAAACACAACTTCTGCTGCTGTTTCCTTCCTGATGAAAGGGAGTTCAGAGGATGTTCTCTCAAGATGCTGCTTAGGTGACAGCGGAATTACAAGGGCCACCATAACACCAATCCTTTCCTGTTTCTGTGAAATGCTGGGTCTTCAGGCCAGGTCTCTGAGGTCTGTTATTTCTTTGCATCCTGTTTCTTCAGAAGCTGTAGAGAGATGGCAAAAGGAACTGTTACAAACTGCACACAAAAGATATTCATCAAAATCAGAAGAAAAAAAAAAAATCTTCATTTATTTTGACCTTTAATCATATGTGTTTGCAGGACTAATTATTTGGTTAAGTGCTTGCTAGTTTAAGTATTCACTGATTCAGAGCTTGTTCTTCAGAGGAGGAAAAAAAAGAGCATTGGAGGATGACTGCAGGATATTTGTGAGTGTTTATGAGGCCTAGGTAGCTAGAGAGTTAGGGCTGAGTATTGTGTACTTTGGTCCTAAAGTTGTTGTGTTAACTGCAAGCCCTATCCCCATATTCCTCTTCAGGATTTCATCTCCATCGCCTTTCTGGAGATTGGTGCTCAGTCAAGGACACTTGCCTCCCGGAGCGACACCACAGCTGAGCAGCTGAGCCAGCAGTGTGCTGAAAAATTTGAAGTCTCCCATCCCAAGGACTATGGACTTTTTGTTTATGTGGATGACCAGTGGCTGCAGCTGGACAAAGAAGCCCTCCCCCACCATATCAAAGCCTCACTGCTGAAGAGTGAAACCAAGAAAGATTTCCATTTTATTTATAAACCAATAGACCATAAAAAACCACCAGTTCCAATTGTCAAAGACTCTTACTTTTCCTAAGGGCTGTGCTGCTCTTTTGTTGAGTTTTCTGCCATCCTGGAAGGGCTGGATAGTTTATTTCATGAGATCCTTTGGTATCTGCAGATTTTAGAAGGTCTCTGGTGCTTGGCCTTCGACACAGGGTAGATATGCTAGTTGTAGATGCTGTCTGAATACTGAGCATTTCTCAGTGAAGTTCATTTGCAGAAATAAAAGGAGCGTTCAGGAGAACATTCATCCTGTGGAAAACTTGAAGTATCAAACCTCAGAACCTCCCACTGGCAACCAGTCGTTGTCACAGAATGTAAATGGACAGAGAAGAATGAACCCAGAGGTCTTGTGGAAGAGAGGACATTAACCCCAACATAAATTATGGCAGGTGTGAACCACCTCCATGCACAAGGCCTGTGAAAGGTCTGCACACGCCTCGATGCTGTTTGGAGGTAAGACTGCATTTACGCCACGTAACGTCTGTTCACCCCGTTTGAATAAACTGAGTCTTGGCTGATGTATTCGGTGGCGTAGGATTGCCACCAGTAGCAGAACTCCATCTCTGCTTTGCCATCTACAACATGTAATTGCCTTTAAAATCCACATCATTATAGACCACGCAAGAAGATCCTGCACATTCACTAAGAAAATATTTTCTGCCATTAGTTTGTCACTAAAATCAGGTGGCATAGGCATTTTCAGCAACGTGTTTTTTTAAAGATTGAAAGTCTTCACCATAAACTTTACATGTACAGCAGTTTTAATCACATTGGTTGCACAACAGTGTTTGGTTAATTGTGTATTTATTTCCATGTGTGATAAGGTGCAATGGTTTTAAAATAAACATTTGTAAAGAACTTAATAATTCTCCCAGCATAGCAAACTAGATTAAAATCTTGAAGTCAAAAAGCAAGAATAAAATATTGGTCCCTTTTTACCCAGCTGCTAGTTTCTCTAGTGTTTTCATATCTGCAAATCCCATGAGGTTGTTACTTTAATAAAATCAGGCAGTTGCAGGCAGAACTTGCTAATTCTCCTCTCTACCTTTGCTTTCAGTCATTCGGTCATTGCAAACTTAAATTTCCCTGCAACCTAAATTCCTGCAGAATAAACTGAAAGAGTACAAAAATTCATTTCATGAAATCTGAAAACGGCTTTTCAGGATTGGATAATGGCAGTGGAAGCCTCAATTGTGAGACAGATCCTTGTCTTCCTTCAGGCAAGGCTCCCACTACCAGTGCAAGAGACTGGCTTTGTATGAGGGAGGTAAGCAGCCTCCACTGCAGCGAGGCAAACATGGGATCAGGCCTAGCAAAGCTGTGATGAGAAAGGAGGGAATGTTTTACCGTGGGCTTAGCTCAAAGCTGCTGTTGTTTCCTCCCATCCAGAAACAGAATTAGAACAAGTTGGGCCACATTGCCTGAGATCCCTGCCTTACGCCTGAACCTCCATAGGGAAAATGGCATCGTGTGTGGCTGATCGCGTGCTCGATCTCTGGGGCTGGAAATGTCCACGTCTACATATGCTAGCAGTAGCACGCACTGGCCAAATATGCACCAAGATGCCAGACCAGCACTGAGCACCTGCCAGCTTGGGCAGTGGGCCTGCGTCACTGGCAAGGAATGACAACCAAGAATGAGGAACAGCGAACAGCAGCAGTCTTGGTTTCCAGGCCACCACATGCAGAACTGACAGGGTGTTACACCAGCTCGGGGCTGACTCCACACTCAGTTTTCTGGTTATTTCTACTCATGTGCAGCTGCAGGGGGCTGTTGCTGAACCCACATGCTGCCATCAGCCTCTGGTGGGGCTGCCCCCACCCCACGTCACCCTGTGGCTGTCAGCCTCTGCCCCACTGAGGCCACAGCAGGGACAGGTTCCAGCTCCCCACAGCTTGGCCCTGCCTGGCCATGGGCCCTGCAGACAGGCCCACCCACAGGCCCATGGACCAGCCTGGCTTTGACCAGCACCATCCCCAGTAGGGTTCCTGCCTCTGGTGGCAGCAGAAAGCTCTGACCTCTGGCAGCATTACTTACAGCCCCTCTTTTCCATTGCACCCACTCTCCCAAAGATGACCACCACCACCTCTCACCTCCTTTCCCACCAAACCAGGGCTGGGATGAGCTGCCTGACCACCTCCAGCCCCCTTGGTAGGACTCCAAGCCACGTCCCCACCTCACTTCCAACCACCATGGGTATCGCACCGGGCCGGGTCCACGGGTCTGGGGGATTCATTGTGCCACAGAGGTCCTGCACCAAGCAGCAGGCCCCTGGTGTCACAAACAACCACGCGTTCACCCAACGAGTGGAACACAAGCTTACAAGGTGAGGTGTGAGTGATAACATTGACCTAGAGAAAGGTCTGGTTTTCACAGGGCACAGCCAGGCACAAAACTCATGCAAAGATTTGCATTCAAAGCCGGAAGATGTGCAAATCAGCCAAGACAGAATGAGTTATATCAACTAATGAATTATGCCATGCCTTTCTCGCTGTCCTCTGCTACAAGTTATTTAAGTCCCAGGAGCAAAGATGTACACATCTGCCGAAGAGCTTGGTCTGATCAGGTTATATTTATACTGAAACATTCACAGTTAATGAGCCTAAAATAATCTGATGGGAATGAGGCTGAAGTAGAAATGTGCAAGGAAGGAAGCTGGGACTGATCTACTGGGCATTTCTGGGGAGCAACTGGACTTTGCACCAGACCAGGTCAAGTAACAGAGTTGTGCAGTGAGGAGCTCTGGCACCTGGCGCTGCCCTGGGAAGGCTGAGTCAGCCGCTGGCCCTGGGGCGAGGGGACATCACCGGTTACATGGCTGGCCAGCAGAGCATGGGAACCCTGCCGGTGCTAAATCATTGTGAGCCAAACAGGCTCAGACTAAAACATACCAAAATCTAGTCCCAGAATCAGACCAGGAGTTCACAGCTTTCAAAACACAAGGAGTGTCAGACAAATTGGTGTGGAGGGAGAAAATAATAGTAATAATAAAAAAAATAAAGGATTATAAAAAGGTTTTCAAATTGCACATGCAAAACTTTCTTTACAGGTGTTACAGCTGCAAAGAGCTGATTTGATGTCCAAAGGTTTCCATGCATCCTTCCCCCTTCCCTGAACTCACGGGATCAGTTGCTTTAACACGAGTTACTGCATCTGGCAGCGAGCTGCCTGGAAGGAACACCCCTGCTGGGCTCAGAGGGGCTCTCAGAGGCCACGGGACCCGGCCTGGTTGATCACCCTTTGCAACCCACCTGCAAAGACTTTGCTAGGAACACACCCCCGTGGTGGAGGCGAGACCTGGTTCCTCCAGAGTCCTGCCACGGCCATCCCTTGCCAGGGGACACAAGCTGGGAAATGACCTGAGTGGCGAGATCCTGGAGGACCAGCAGCTCCAGGACAGGGACTGCTGCCACCGCTGGGCTCACAGCTCCGTGGTGGGGATCAGGCTCTGCTTGCACAGGAGTCAGGCAGAAGCAGCTCGTCTGAACAAACTTGCTGCTGTTTCGGTGACTGTGGGAATGACCCAAGTCCCCATCAGCATGCCCCTGCCCCAGATGGTGGTTCCTGGGCTCCTGCACCACTTTCTGCTGGTGTCAGTCATTTCAGCTGGTGAGGAAAAAATGTCACATGTGGGAATGAAATGAGCACTCTTAAACACTCTGTGGGATTTTGTCCATTTGCTTTCGTTCTCGTGCTGCAGACCAGGTGAAGAGGAAGCCGTGCAGACTGGTGATCTGCGGCTTCCCCTGGTTAGTCAAGATGGTCACACCATGACTCATGCCCTGGCCCTCACATGAGCCATCAGCAGACAAGTGTTTCAGGAGACTTGACAAAGAAGGATTGTGTAATCTGGCCAAGGCCTCCTCAAACACTCATTTCCACAGAAAGGTTGTGCAACGATTGCCCCTTTACGTACGAGCAAAGGATCTTGCTGTGAGAAAGGAAGAGATAGACCTGCTGAACCCAGAAACCTCTGTAAAGAAAAACACAAACATAGGAAGTCCAAGTGGCCACTGTGTGTACAGAGCTGGCTTAAAGCCACTTCGTGCCCAGTGAACCAATCTGTCAATAATTCAATGAAATAATTCACTGAATAATAAATACACTGGCAGGTCATGTATGACCTGAAATACAAGCCATTGAAACCAGAGGCAGTTTTTCTGCCGAATTCAGGAGCTTTGGGCACAAGCACACACCAGCCCCCAAGCTGTACTTTGAAACCCAGGGACGGACTGTATTTTCCATCAGCTCCTGGGGAGATTCAGGCTGGCAGCCTCCTGGAGGTCTCCAGCCCAAGCCCTGCCGAAAGCAGGGCTCCCCAGGGTGCTCAGGGCCTTGTCCTTTCTGTGCTGCAGGCCCCCGGGGCTGGAGGCTGCACAGCCTCTCAGGGGCCCTGCTCCAGCACTGCCACCACTGCGCTGTGAAAAACGTTCTCCTCAGCTGCTGCAAAGACCCCGACTGCCCCACCAGGCCCCCCCGGGTGGGTCTGTCACAGCAGGACACGGGCCTGCATGGGAGTGATGTGGTATTTCTGTTGTCCCCTGTCTCTTCTGGGGTATCCCATCCTTAGGAAGGAGGCGGCATCAGTCAGACCTGCCTGTGTGCCCCAGTGTGATGTGCTGCTGAGTGAGGAGGTCACCCTCTGAACACGGGAGGCTCCTTTCCCTTCCCTGCTCCCCCAGACCTTTTCAGGGAGGCAGAGGCAGCCCAGGCACAGCCGGCTGGTGCTCACCTTAGGCCATCCTCCCAAGGGAAGATACGATGTGGTGTGGGCAAAGCTAAACCACTACTAACCTGCTGGAATCTGTAAAATAAGCCATCATCTCCAACCCCAGCGGACTGCCACTTGCTTTAGCATTAGTGGGAAAGCAGGGGCAGTTACACGAGCCCTGAAAAAACCTGCATCTGTGTAAATCTGCCTCACGTCTTAACAGCATAGCATATACCTGCTGATGCCCTCCAGGTCCTCGCCAAGGAAAGGCTGTGACAGCTGGGAAAAGGGCCCTGGACTCTGCCTCTAGCTCCTAACAATGAGGAGGGAAGAAGGAAGCTGGCAAGTGAGGAAGGCACTCTTCCCAGGTTCAGGACTAAATGCAACCATTCTGCTTAGGAAAAGTTTTTTTTTTTTTTTTTCTGGACAACACAGCTTTAACTTCGCCCTGTTCTGGTTAGTGATGACAACTAGCTGGGAATTCGCCAGTTTTGCTTATTTTGCAGAAGCTGTTGCAGCGCAGCGTTCGAGGAATTGCAGCCTGAGCAACTGCGTGCCTGAAGGAGGAGCGAGGGTGTCTGAGCTTGCACAATGCACCACAAGCTGCTCTGCAGGAGAGGGACCTTGCACAATCCTCAGATCATTTTCTCATCGGGTTCTAGCACCATCCTAAAATAAACAGCCGGCCACACAGGCATTAAGCCAATCTGATGCTATCTGGAGACCTTAAAATAAAGGCATTGATCAGTGCAGGTGGAAGCTGTTTGGCTGTTCTGTTTGGTTGTTTTTAGTTTGTTTTCCATTCTGCAGAGTTGTTTTCCTGTGTGACTGCAAAGGCAGTGGGTATCTGGACACAAACTGGCAATTCAACAGCACCTTAATGCTTTTTGTGGCGTGCAGACAAGAACCTGCTGAGTCTACGAGCCTCTTTCATTTCAGTGTATCCCTAAGGGAAGAGGCAGCAATGCCACGGGGGGCAAAGTTTAGCAAGGTGAGCGTCTGGAAATCAGTTTTGCAGGAGGAGAACGTACAGAAGAAAATCCCCCACTTCCACATTTCAGCTTTGCACCCTCACAACTCCAAGGGTCTGCAGGAGATGATAACTTCCTGAGAAGCAGGCTGGATTTTCTAAGGTAGAAAACAACTCTAGTGCAAAGATGTGTAAAACTTAGCAGGTTTAATATTTAAACATGGCTCTAAATGAGTCGTTTTTACTGTTCTTTCAAAGTGACTGGGGACTCCTGGTACACTCTTTTGTGAGAGCAGCCAGACAGCCTGAAAGCTGTCCCATGTGGCCAACCCTTCTTCCAGCTTTCAGGGTAACACCTGCAGCACATTTGGGCACTCAAGAATTTAATAATCTATTATTTTTAGATCTCTGTTTTAAGTTTTACAACTGAAAAGAAAAAAAAATACTCAAAAAAAGGCACATATCTGAACTTTCAATGACCCTCAAGGTATAAAGTTTAATTTCTTGGTTCAGTAAAGCTGAATGATTTTTTTTTACCCTGTCCCATGCATTTTGACATTAACTGTGCTCTTGTTCACTTAGTAGACAGCTGAAAGTGCCAATACTCTTGGCTTTATCTGGCTCTTCCTTATATAAATGTAACTTCAGCTTCTCCTCCTCCCCCTCTCAGCTCCTCTGAGTGGAGCTACCCCCAGTTCTCAGCATCTTGCAAATACTGGTTTAGTTTTACCCAAAGCCTGTTCTTTTGGTAATGAGGTAATTTTGTGTATTTTAACACACTCTGGAAAGATCCCTTAAGTATTTCTGCATCCTGTCTCCACATATAAAAAGGTGTAGACAAAACTACTTTGAAGCACCCCATAATTTCTGATTTGTTCACCTGCTTGTTACAGAGTCACCTCTAAGGAGTGCTGCCTTCAAATGTGGTTTGGGATTTCCGTTTTTAAATGTGTTCTGATTTGTGTATGATTTGTCTCAAAACAGCTTTACAAAGGCTAAATAACTTTTTAGTGCAGTGTCACCAAAAAAAAATAGCTCTCATTCATTTACAGGAAATAAGATGGCCAACAATATTGCCCTGTAGGTTGATGAAACTGCCAACTTTATTTTTATTCACAGACGATTCCTGAACGGTATGATGTTTGTGTGTAAATACATTTAATTATAGCATACTAGCACTTTATTTACAGCATTAGATACTTGTGTTTTTTCTTTGGGAAACAATGCTTTCTACCCAAAAAGGTTCTTGCTATTCACAGTTGAACTGTGCTGTTAACATTTGATAGTTCTTGAATGCATCACACTTCTTTAAACTGTTAAGGAGTTAAAGCTTGAAGAACAAACTTTGGTTTCTTCACTCAGACTGTAAATTAGTCACTGTAATGAATTAATTAACATCGTTAAAAAAAAAAGTAATGCTTAGCAATAGTATATGTTTTTTTTTTTTTTTTCAAAACTTGAGTCAATGCTTAAATTTTGCATGGATTTCAAATCACTGTTGGTGGCTTGTAGTGTTCATCCAGATTCTTAGAGCATTACACTTCAAAACAAATCATCCATCTTGAAGCTCTGCGTGGTCTGACAAAAAGGCTCTGCCAAACCACCGGTCTGGTGGCAGGTGGGGATGCGGGGGAGAGCGCTGACAAGTGCTGTACTGCGTGTAGCCTCAGCTCCCAGCACAGCTCCAGGACAGCAGCTGACTCTTTGTGGTACATGCACGTGAAATCTGGATTATTACAGTTATGAGAAGTTACCACTTGCAGCAAGGGTTACACTACAAGGCTGCTGTTTCCGTCAATATCCACGGCACACTTGATCCATGGCCAAGCATATTCTGCAAGAGAGAAAATAACAATGAGAATCTTTTCAGGCTCTCTCTTCTCAAATTGTTTCCCAAAATGACTGGCAAAGCAGCTCCTTGCCTTCTGGGTTGCATGCTGACTCTGCCTAAACTACCAGTCCTCCCTTCCATTCCCTACCCCTCTGATTTCCTCTCTCCCTTTTCTTCTGCTTGCAAGGTTCCCGTCCCCTCACACGAACTACACCCTCCCAAATCAGAACTTCAACACCACACTTCCCTTGCCACTATCACAGCACTTCAGCCTGGACCCTTATTTTCCTGTTTTCCTGCTACAGGATGAGGACACAGAAGCGCTGTGGTCTTCTGAGTCAGCAGCTGAGAGGGCAGAGGAGAAAATACAGCAATTCCCAGCTTATTTTCAGTGTGACATTATACAGAAGTTACAGGGCAACACCCATATCCTGTACAACCCATCAGTCACGCTATTTTGAAGTTATGCCATACAGTGGGATCCTCTGACTGGCTTTAATTTCACCTGAGGGTTTCCAACAAGGAAATGAAAGGCTTACTGGGGATCTGGGTGCTTATGAGTGGGAGGGAATAACAATGATGTGTTTTCCAAAATTAGCATTCATAGTTTTAGAGTCAGATCTTTAATAACAGAATGGTCAACAGAGGAGAGAATACATGAGAAGCCTGTAGCGTTAGGCTTCATCATCCTATTAGCTTCTGCATTTTTATAGACACAGACAAAACTACGCAGAGTGCCTGGGAACCTCCTTACCTGTCAATGGGGTATCCTCCTTCACAGACATTGACCAAGGCGTACAGCTGTCTCAGGGCATACTCATACTGAAATAATAAACATTGTTAATAATTTCCAGGATGACAAGCAGTTATTGTTTATGCAAACTAAGTTGTGGAAGTATTTCAGAGATGCTATTAACATTCAAGGCACTTATTTGCAAGTCGTGATAATCTAGCACTAGACTAAATAGATTTTTCTTCTGTGTACTTTGTTCTTTGAACTTCATTAGGTAAATTTAGCTGTTGCTACGCATTACCCCTTAGGGAGGGCCCACCTAACCAATTGCACTCAAAATAAAGACAAAAGCCCACCAAAGAACCCAATGAAAAAACCGCCCCCTCCAAAACGCTAAAGAGGAACTAGAAGTTTAACAGAGCTATGTGATCTCCTAGTAGCCTTGCTGCTTAGAAGTTCCAGCTGAGAGATTGCATCTGCTTTTGATTTGCAAATAGTACTTCCATCTTGTTCAACTGGCAGCTAATTCCATTGTTTTCTGCTAAAATCAATCTTTTTTGCTGTTGATTCATCCTACCTGACTGCTTAGGTTACCTCGCCTGACATCGGGATTGGGTTTTCTGGAATGGAAACTGACCTCTGTTGTTCTTGGCTAAACAGTGCCTAGCACAACAAGATTTGGTACTCAGCTCGGATCCCAGGAAGAATAGATGGCAATAAAAACCCTAAAACAGAAGGTGTTCTTGGGAGTTCAGCCCCAAGATATCACGGATATCTTGATAGCATCAGCTAGGCTACTGCAAGGAACCACGCAACATGCAATCAGAACAGAGAAATCTGAATGTACTGTGAATTCAGAGTGGTGGTGCTATGTTTCTGTTTTACTTGTAGTGATGCTTTAAGCAGAAATACAACATGACTTAGTTAATATTGGGATTTCTGGTGAAGGAGTTCCTGAAGGGATACCTTTAGCTATTAGGGAGTATTTCTGTTTGCTTTTTACTAAAGGTATTTTTAGTAATCTTCATCTACAAGCATGGTGGAAGTGATTTCCTGCTTCCAAAAACAACAGTTGCCCTTTCTCCAAAACTAAGCTGTAAGACTGCCCCCAAGCTAGCTTTTTAATAAAAGCTGATTTTGCAGACCTGCTTATGACTACTTGTTTTACCAGTATGTGTATCAGGTTATGTCTAACACTTGACTTACCAAGGGAGAGTGCCAGTTGAAGCAATGAGCTTTGAAGTGGTTCACCACTGACTGGTAGCAGTCATAATTGCTGATGGTCAATCTGTCTGACAGAATTTGGTTGGTCTGTTCTCTTGATCCTGTTATTAGGGTAATGATCTTCTGCATGGATTCCTTGATAAATTCTTTAGCCTGAATATAAAACAAGAAGAACTTTAAAACCTGCTTTTTTTGAGCCCCAATTTGAAGACTTTGAATTAAATTTCTCATTAAACCCTTCTTGGCCTTCAGCTCTTGGGATCTTTAAGGTATTCAATTTTGCCTCTTATATTTGGCACAATCGTCTGTATCTGTCCCTTAGCATCCAAAAGAAAACTAGGGAGACAAAAACACTCCTGGTGCACAAAATAACTCATCCTCCTTCTGGAGTTCTGCCAGAATACAGTACCAATATTGGCTACACATCTGCAGGAGCTTTTGATCTGGAAGACTTCACTTGTACTGTGACAAGAGTTTCTCTAATACCAATGAATAACTCCTCCCAGCAAAAATTTCCATGGAAGCAGACAGGGAATTTCCTGGCAATAAAAGCTGTGAGGTTTTGCATTTCCTTACATCTGTCTTGATAATTACTACTTAACATGCCTCAGGGAACAGATCCCTGAATTTTAAGGAAGAATAAACCATCAGACAGATGTTAGAAGTCTGAAGAGTCATTTTGTTCCAAATTATGAAAACTGGAAAAAATCCGGCTGGTTCTGGGGTGTGACTTCTGGCATTGCTTATTATTGACACAAATCTGACCTTACATACAGTGTGGTAGTTTTTTTGTTGTTGTTTGCTTTTCATTTAGTTTTGTTTTTCTTTGCTTACCTCCAGGTGTGTTTTCATCTCTGCAGCAATCTTCTTAGCCTCATACATGTCATTGGTAGCCATCAGCTTTCGTTTCATGATAGCAAGAGGCACATCAGGACTAGGTGTCAGGTCGTAGTGTTCAACAGGTGGCAGTGAAATGGGGGCAGCTTTCTTCCCCATGCCCTGAAACTGCATCACTTTCATAGAGGAGATACTCTGAAAGTTAGAAAATAAAAAAATAAACTCTTCGCTGTGCAAAGCTAAGTCTCTAAACTTGTTTTATTAGAAAAAAATAAAGCAGTTCATAGGGTTGTAAATGTTTTTGTTATGTTTTCTTGTTTGTTTATTTCTTTTTCTAAGATCAAGGCTGCCAAATATGGAGGAACTTCTATTTCCAAATCTCTGAAAAAAGAACTGTCTGAAAAATCTCTGAAAAAGACCGTCACGTTAAATAACCTGATCTTTTGACAAATATTTCAAGTATTTCTATAAACACGTTGAATAAACAAGACTATCATAAATGATGCATCACCTCTTAGCTCCTCACATTCAACGGAACAACATGTTTTATTAACATTACATTAATATTCACAATATGCCTGGAAGTGGCTACTACACTTCTTATACTTGATTGATGTGAAGAGTTAAATCACAGGCAGAGCTTGGAGAACAATTTGTATCCTGTATTCCTTTAGCATCAGGATCAGCTCTTAGACGCTAAGGGATTTTTTGTGTGTGTGATGAACAGTTTCATTTCCTAAATCAACAGATTACATCGTTTTGAAGAGACGAATGTGTAGGGCAGAAAAAGTTCTAAAATATATCTGACCCTGACCAGGAAGCCCACTCACATACATACCTTGTTTCCATACTGCATCACATGGCTGGTGTTGGTGCGTTTCTTCACCAGCTGAAACTGCTTGTGGAGCGTTTCTTTTCTTAGATCCTCCTGCATAAAGAAACTTCCATGTAATCACAACTACTTGAATTCAGGTATTATAAAAATGGAAGGAAACCTGGAAAAGGTCTTGGGTGCTACCTTGTAGAAGGAAGTATAGGGCATGAGCTGTACAGCCTTTGAAAGACATAGAAGTAAAAATGGAAATGAAAATTGGACAGGATATTCCCAAATTGCTCTTAGCGACCACCTAATCTCCCAGCAAACGTGCAAGAGGGGAGGGGGCTCACATAAGAATCCCAGACTTGTTTCAATACTACTGTTTTCCGTGATGCTAGCAAGTGGGTTAGCTACAGTTCAGTATTTAAGGAGCTCTGATGAAGAGGTACAACTTACTGAACTGCCCAATTTGTTTAACAAATTTGGATATGTTGTCTCATTAGTAAATTAAGATGATGTAACTTGAAATTAGAAGCTAGACAGTTTCTAACCTTACTTATATTTAAATAAAGGTAGTTGCGCAACCAAAGTGGTTCTGAATAGTAGATAAATACTTTTATCAACTCAATTTCTTTATTTCAGTCTCACATGAAAACAAAGATTTTCATAAATCCTTCAAAAGAACTTAAGAACTTCTCTTTCTTTCTTTTTTCCTAAGCCTAGTGATATTCATGCATGGAAATGCAGAAACTATTTACTAACTTACCATATCTGAATCTTCCATCCAATTCACGCTGTACCAGTCACCAAGATAAGTCTGCCTTTCATCATCATAATAACATGCATAAGAAGACTCCCTGGGATTGGCAGCAGTTGTTGCATAAACTGTAAGACCAATGGAAAGTAGGTTTTGTTTTTGTTTTGTTTTTTAATACACCCCACCCCGTCCATGATTTATGATATACTAAATATATAATATATACACACAATATATTTGCCTAAGGATTTTGTTTGTCAATCATTTATTTCTAAATAACAGGAAGAAAATAAGCCTATAAGCCATTTTGTTCATCATTGTCAGTACTGTTTAAGAGCTCCTTCCTTGCTGCCAACTGTGTGGTCTGGGGCATTTAAACAAGAATATGCACTTCTGCGGGGAAAAAACTGTCAAAAACTACTTTTCAAAGAACTGCCTGACAATGCACACTGACAGCCTATACATTCATTTTCCTAATTACAAGGATGAGAATGTGTTTCCAAGCTTGGAATAAATCCTATAAATCATCTTTTATTCCAGAAATTTTTTCTTCTAAGAAATACTCTCTCCAGGATAACACTATGCTGAGGGAAAAGCTAAAAAAACCTCTGACCCAAAAGCAACATTTCCAGTTCTCTCTTACACAACAGAAATATTTTAAACACTTCCTTGTAGGTATTGATACAAAAGCCATAGTGGTTTTTTGCCAAGGTCAACTCATAGCGTATTTGCATGACTGAAGGAAAGTCCAAGTTTCAGAATGAAAAAAGTTGTGCATGCTTTTCCTGTAGCTGTAGTGTTGTTTCCACTCAAAAGGTATCTACAGTTTAAAAGCCAAAAAGAGTCTCAAATCCTTTCTGTGCAGTAAAGTGCTCTTTCTTAGCATCTTTTAAAACGCTTACTAAGTAACCAGTTAAGCTTTGCAGGTCACAACCAAAGGCTGGCAAAGACAGCCTCCTACATGAATTGTCAATTTTCCACCTTTGTAAATCAGTAGTAGAGCTAGTAATAAAATCAGTCACCAGACTGGAAATTCCTAACAGAATAAACTTTGAAACATGCTGATTCACAGAGCGTTTTTGAAGAATCTCTGCCATGAAACGTTCTGCGTGAACTTTCTGTAAATCCCTGACAGGGCTGTAAGTTCAGGTGGCTGCCAGCCAAACTGCTCCAGGGCCAAAGACCCAGGAAGCTGAGGACAGGTGTGTGCTTGGGTCTTCCCTGGCATCAGAGCTTCAAAACCATGAGAAAGCCAGAACATCTGGTCTCTCAGACACGAAGCAGAGCTTGAAAAAGTTGTGACTCCTCATGCTAATGAAGGCTTAGCTACAGCTGAGAGATTAGAAACCCTGAAACATCAGTGTTCCACATCCTGTATTACTGCCCAAATCAGGGTAGCAAACTGCTTGGCAATCATGTACCATGGTTGCCTTTTCTACTCAACGAAACCGTCAGCAGGAACTTCATCCCTGCTGTTAAACAATGCTGATGCTGAGAAATGTCAGTACAAACCAGGTGCTACCAGTTAAGGGCAACCACGAAGTTTCTGAAAATAAGTAATTTTTCAGCTTCTCATTTGCAAGAAACTCAAAGCCTAGATGGTCTTTCTAGGACTCTGTTAGTTCTTTAAAAGGAACATCTCATAAATGGAAAAATAATTTTTCTAACTCTTGTGCATCCCTGCTTAAACCGTAAATGCAAGTGCCTACAACCTCTCCTTGATACAGGATCTGTTTAGGTCTTGCCTACGACAGGCTGAGAAATCTAAGTCCACTAAGTTAACTGATTGCTCACCATTGATATGATCAGCCAAATGATTCATCATAGATCCAGACTCACACGCTTCAATGTAAAACACCATCTATAAAACAGATCAGACACCTTAAGAAATTCCACAAACAAATGGAGGAAAGTCCTTCAGTGTTTTTCAGCTGTAGTTAGATGGCCTGCCCTGATATCCCTGAAACAAAAGATATCCATAATGCTACAAAAACAAAACATGTAGGTAAACAGATCCATTTTTCTTTTTTGGGAACTAAACTATGTGATTGTTTTCACTTTCTCATAATGAAAAGATGCAATCCATCTCTGTAGAATCCATGGGAATCTAATGACCAATGTACAAAGCACAAATCAAAAACATGGTCAGTCTTTAGGCCCAGCAACGTACCACTATTAAATGTACTATTTCTGGAGCCAATGGCCGCTTATGTGGTCCTAAATACAGCCAGCCATAGTAGATGGATTACCACAGAAAGTTGCTTTAAAAAGGCTATCAAAACGTTCTAAATATTAGCTTTTCTGCTTAAAACAACTTGTGATGAAATAAACACACAGAATTTTCTAAGAAAAGGTACTGTCTCTACTAACTACATTAGTAACTGTAAGAAAAACATTAGGCAAATCGAACTTCCTGTAGCAAGAGCACAGTCTGCAGCAACCAAAGCACAGGAAGAACAAGTCAGGTACGCATTATGAGGGTGCGGTAGTTATAGATGTTGTTTCTCCACTGTTGGTCAGAATATATACGTTATCGGAAGTCTGGGCTATATCTGTGCTGTATCAATTGCCAATAGCATCAGTGAACTAAAAGTGAAAAGGGAAAAATTGGAAAGGATCAGTCCTGTAAGTTCAAAACCCTAATCCAAGTTTTAATTGTCTGGTACCAGATTCCCTGTGCTTTACATGACACTGGAACTGAAGACAAACCATGTTCCTCCATGCCAGCTACTCTTTTAATCACACAACTTCTGATATGCTTCTTTACCTTCTGGTATTTCTTGTGATGATACATGTACCAAATAGTCTTATTCAAGTCCTTCACGTGAAGCTGTAAAATAAGAAGGCTTGTATTAAAACTGCTGATGTTCAGTACACACAATTCATGTAATAGTAATAACTACTAACTGTTTTGAATACATTTATTCCTTCCCCTTAAACATATCCAGAGTTTTGTACTTCTGAAACACAACATTCTAGCATTTACCACTAGAAAAGAAGGGTAATGGTGCCAAATGGTCTATGTATTGCACTAGACAGCTAAGTGATAACCATGTGAAACAGAAACTGGGATAATGAGGAGAATATTGCTCCTTTTCGGCCCCCAACCCCCAGTATGACAGTTCATGGAATACTTAGTGTTTTAGATTTAGTATCTAAGTATGTCACTTCAAAAGATGTTTTTTTTATGACAAACTCCACAGTACTCCCCCATAGTGCTTACGTCGTCATCAGGAAAAGCTAGAAGTCCTGGAGCTCCATGGTCAGTGAAATAAACAAATACATGATCCTTGGGACCACTGTAAAGAGAAAATTGCAAACAAATTTTTCAAACCACTCCAACCTAATTTTTACCACCATAAACACTGTCTGCTTATCAATGCCAAGACCGAATGCCAAGATGTCAAGAATTGAAAATAATGCAGCTGAAACACCTCGTGCTCTTGGTAGTAATTTTTCCTCCTAAAACATACTACTTGGCGTGCTTATGAGAAGAAATGAGTATCTGAAGGAGGAATAAAAACAGGGGTGTATAGCTAGTCCACCAGGCACGGGGGATCAGTCAATTACACTTCATGTTTCAAACTGAAAACCGATTGCTGATCAGGCAGAGGCTGGTACTTGGCAGGAGTACAACTGTTTTTTAATGTTTGTCTGAGGAATCTGTTTTACTGTGGGCATTTTACTAAAAACGGAATCATTTTATAACTAAGTTATGGTAAGGCATCAGTAATGTGATAAACCATAAAAACTTTTGTTAAGATCCTTATGCATATTTATGTTCTGCCTTGTTGTGATCCGTATAGCCTTACATAGCCAGTTCAGCATTGACCTATGTCTCTGCAAAGAACTGACCTATAGACAAACTCACCCGTTACACTAGACTGGTATTTGTACTACCTGGCTCTGCACATGGTTGAGCATTGCATGCTCACAGGTCTGCGTGGCACACTGTTTGCAGTACAGTTTTACTGCAGTCTAAATCAAATAGATCATGTTTGTGATACTAAGGTATTGCCCTAACAGCCAGATCTGCAAAGGGATTTTTCTTATAAATCACCTGGAAGATGCTCTGGAAAGCTTTCAAGCAGAGGAAACAGCTCTTGCCCCACCCAAGAGCAGAAGTCAGGGCACTGACTGAAATTCACACAACAGAGCCTAGCACACAAAGGGCTGGGAGGCATTTTTCTCTCTCTCACTCTTGACCATAAGTGCAAAAAATTGGGCCAAGGTGAAATGTAAATAACTAAGACTTCTGTAACTGGGCTCAAGTTGTCTTCCTGGGCAGCTAAGAGTCTTTGGCCTTCTGCACATCCACTCCTTTATTTGACTTACAATTTCAAGGTTTTACAGGTGAGGTGTGTTCTGAAGTATTTTTTTTTTATTAGGCTAAAGAATGCTTTATATTTGCTGCTTGGCTCATTGCAGATACTAGAAAAGAACAATCTTGTAACTGTACAGTGGTTTATTAACTTTTTACCTATATGACTTGCATGGATTATTTTCTATCTCAGCTCTTCATGAGGAAGTTTAAACAATTGAGAGCAATAACTTAGTCAACTCTCGCCCTGCTCCTTCACTGTTTTTATTGTCCCCAGTGTCAGGGCAGGACTCTTCTATTTTGTTTCATTGCTTTGGCTCTAAATTGAACTGTTAGATGAAACAGGCACTTATGGAATTTTACTTACTTAGGCTAATTCTTCCCAATGGTCAAATTCATATTTTAAAGTTTTTACAAGAAATAGTGTATATAGAAAAATATAACATAACTGTCTTCTAGCAGTACTGTCAGAAATACACCACACCTTAGAAAATAGGCATCATACATCTCACGTTTGTCATCTAAATGACAAATACTTTAATATAGCTGACACTGTCCTCAAGATTTTTTTATATCTTCATTTATACTGGACTCAATACCAACCAAGTATCAGCAGTTGCTTGTTGGTGCTAGTTTCAGGAACCAGAACCATTGTATCTCCAATATGAATGACCTGGAATTGCCACCAATAGTCTAGCTGCATTCTCGAGTTGTAAAAGGCTCTAATTTACCTTCTTCTTTTGCTGAATTCAGTGCCAATGTACAACTACATATGCAATTATTTTCTAAATGAAACTTCTCTTACCTTTTCAATACTTTTCCTGATCCCACACCTTTCATTGCTTCCGCATCCCCTCTAAGAACAGCAAGGAAGTTCTTTGGAGTAACATCCTAAGAATTCAAGAGGCTTTCAATTAAATGTGATAATAAAAACAACAACACAATCTTAATTTAGAAAGATGCTTTCTGAAAGTCAGAACCCATGCATAGATAGCAAGCTTAGCTGGCCCTTGATGCTCAGGAACAGTACTTCTTCAGTTTCCTGTATTGTTCATATTCTGGAGTAATTCCTGTTCTAATACTTCAGCACTTAAAAAAAAAAGTGCAAGCCAAGTTGAAAAAGTGCTTTTGTATTAGAATGAAGATTTACTTGTTCTGTATAGTTATCATTGGAAATCCACATTTTTGTTCCTACTTAAATTTCTGGGGATTAAAAAAGTCTTACTGCAACTATGGAACTCAATGTTTGTAGTTTCTCGAGATTTCTGTTCTGGTGGTGAAGCCAAATAAAAATCTCCTGCCTTGCCCCACTTTCACCCATCTCTTCAACCCTACATCCAGGTCCCTACCATTACATTACACTGGCAAAAGAATTTCTGGATCTAGTCTTTTAACTGTATTACCGGTGTGGTCTGGAATAAAAAAATAATCCCTAAAGAAATAATTTTGATTTTAGTTTCACTGACACAGTTCCCCATCTTGAACTTAACACTCCACCCCCACCCTTAACTGTCGGGTTGCATGCACAGACCCTTCCTTTCAGTCTATCACCAATAGCACATTAGGCACTGATGACTCACTCAGACATCGAATTACGAACTCACTAAGTGATTGCATTACTCTTCTGACTTAAGGAAACAATTTGTCTTACGAATTAACACTTTTAAACTTATAACACTTTTGAATGAAAGACCATGTAAGGATTTGCTTTTATGACCACTGCTTCACTTCCAAACATCTAGTGTTTACATTCATCTAATGAACACTGAGCTTCATGCCAAATTATGAATGCTAGGGGTTTTACACTACATGCATTTTAGTGTGTAAGGTACAGTCTAAAGGGATTTATCCAGACCACTGGTTAACGCTGAACCTTAACTTCCCTGTGGAATAGGGTTTCATTCCTACCTCCTTTGTATAGTCCTTGGGCACTCCAGCGTACACATCTGTGCCATTAGGTCTATTGATGACAATGCCTTTTGTGGGATTCCTGAAAGTTTAAAGGAACATAAATACGAAGAATTAGTACTGTGCTTCACAACAGCCACAGAACAACTAGAAAAACATTTAAACTGTCCTGCCTGGCAAGTTTACCTTAGACAGTACAAGTACTAGTGCCATGTGTTGTTAAGTCAACACAGAATACAAAGTCCTTTTCCCTTCACGCAGTTACTGATGCTCAGCTTAGGTGTCTTTACCCTCACAGTACCTTCAGGTATCCTGCCTCAGACTCTGTAGATTAATCTGAGGATAAAGGCAGGTGGTCTGTTATCCTGTTACCTCCCTGCTTTAAGTCTTGCCTTTAACGCCCTTTATTCTCTGCTGCACTTGCTGCTGCGCATATGAAATCTGCTGATTTCTGCTCAAGTTTGTCTCAGCATTAGAGGCTGTATAAGTGAACGGTTTTATATCAGAAGCAGTGACACAATGACAGTGACCAAGGATGTGACATATACACTTCTTTGTTCAATCTGCTTTCTGGGGATTAATCAATCTGTGTACTGGGTCTGGCTGGGATGTTAACTTTCCCTGCAGCAGCCCATACAGTGCTGCACTCTGCACTTGTAGCTAGAACAGCAGTGGTATCACACCAGTGTTGTGTCTGCTGCTGAGAAGTGCTGGCACAGCATCAGGACTCTCTCTAACCCTCCTAGGGGGTGGGCAAAAAGTGAGAAAGAAACATCAGCAGGGCAGCTGACCTAAACCAACCAAAGGGATATTCCATACCATATGATGTCACACTCAGCAATAAAAGGTGGAAAAAGGAAGAAGAGGGGAGGGGTGGGCTCTCGTTGTGAGAACGTCTGTCCTCCTCCCGAACACCGGCTACGTGCGTTGAGGCCCTGCTTCAAGGACGTGGTCAAGCATCGCTCATTTGTGGGAAGTAGAGAGTAATTTCTTTCCTCTGCACTTCCACATCGCCTTTACTTGTTTTGTTTTGTTATTCCCTTTCCCACTCCCTCTTCCCCTTTCCCTTTTTTCCCTTTAGTTGAATTGTTTAATTAATAATAATATTTCCTTAATAATATTTTTTTTCCTCTTTAATTAAATTATCCTTATCTCAACCTCTGAGTTGTTCTTTCCTTTACTTCTTCCCCTCCTCATCTGAGGAGGGGGAGTGAGAGAGCGGTTGTGGTGTTCAGCTGCCTAGCACGGTAAAACCACCACAATCTGATAACATCTTTTCAATAAAAGCCACTGAGTCATACATTGAGCTTCCCTATGTTTCTGTTTTTAGGTTATCTGCTGAAAACTGTTATGCCTGGAAGCTAAGATCAATTGCTCTCATAACAATGAAGAACTGACAAGGAGCTCTGGAGTCCTCAGTACTTAACAGATGCTGAGCTGTGGATAAAGGCTTGGAAAGCTCAGGAGCATGTTCCAAAGCAGACTTACTGTGCTGATGGATAAAACGTCCCTATGCATATCTCAGGCAGCTTTAAAAGCTGTTCCTACAAAACTAGTACAAACTTAAAAATATTGGTGACTGTGGCATATCTGTAGCAAACATAGTTCATTACCAGTTTGTGTTCAACACTTACTCATCATTATCTGCAATGTCATCATACATCATGACAATGATCTGTTCATCTGGAATTCCATTTCGGTGTACGATCTGGTACGCATGGCACACGTCTGCCTGGAAGTAAGCAGGTTTTCATTACTTGTTTTAATGGAGACTTCAATGTACCTTTGAGATCAGAAGAAAAATGGCTTTGCCAACCTAAGATCACGCTGTTGTCCAAAAGAAACTCCATCCCAACATTTTAATTTCAAATTTAAGAGACTGAGGGTTGTTAGCAGGCTGAAATGCACAGATTCAATCCAAAACTCTCTGTCTTCCTCTAACTAGCAATAGCTGGATTAATAATAAAGACTATGATTAAAATCTCTCCATCTACCTATTTCAAATTCCTACTTAAACAGAATCCAGAAGTTAACTGATATTTGTTATAAATAATTTAACAAAAGGTTCTCAGCAATGTTTTGAATTCTGCAAGGGAATCTAAATGAAAACGTTGTGCACTGACAGATTCACAGCAGAGGAAGGAGGAGTTGGATTTCCACCAATTTCAATTAGTTCTGCACCAAGCCTGCATGAATAAGCATTAAAGACTGTCCTTGGCTTAAACAAGTACAGTTTACCAATCTCAACTCTGCAAAGATTTGGTTTTTGTTTGTTGGTTTCTTTTGTTTGTTTTTAATTTTAGTTAAGGAAAAATTCCTTTTTAATTATGTATTTCTCATAAAGTGACACCACAGCAAGCTCAGGGCAAGAAAACAGATTTCAGTGGAAATCAGAATTGCAGGCTTTCTATTCAGGCTATTTTTCTGACTTGTACAGGATATGAATAAGCAAATTTTCTTTATAGAACTGTCTTTTGATGGCACAGAAACAGCAATACTCATTAAAGCACAATTACAGTAAAGTATGAACCTCTATCAGAATGTTAAATTCATAGTGCACTCAGCACATAATATTTTTTTCTTTTTAGACTTGCAGCCTGTGAATGACTGAATGGGTTATCAGCAATCACACTTAAACTCCTGAACTACAAAACCTACCACATGCAAGAAAAGCTGTGCAGATTTAATAGAAGAAATCTCACCTAACAAAACTCCAAACGTAGGCAAGAAGCAAGCTTTAAAACTTACTTCTGCTGAACTAGTCTAGTTTGCTAATACATCCACCAAACTAGAGTGGCTTATGTGGACCTCCTAAATTTTAGTTGACTTAGGTACATTAGCAATTTCCACTAGTTTAACTAAAAAGATGCTGTAAAATCCTACCACTTTAAAATCCTTCATCTCCCAAGTGTGCTTGAAAAACAGCAGGCAGTTGTGCAAGACTCGGGGAAGGGTGAGGCACATTCACTGTTAAGGAACTCTCCCACAGCAAAATCTCTTCACACAACTAACCCTGAATGTTAAACTATCCTTACTAACACAGTAAGGATATTTCCTACTACATGAGTCAGGCTAGGCTTTCTCCCACCTGTCCCAGGCAATCTGTACTGTTCAGAGTTCCCCATTTCCTTGTATAGCACTATGGCAGCTGCTGCCTCGACGAGGCAAAGGCAGAGGTTAAACCCAGTTAGAAAGGTACCCCATGCAATACAAAACACTAGAGCACAGACTTGACTACACGTTTGATTTTCAGAAGGAAGCTGGGCAAAAGTAGTAGAAAACACTCATCTGGGCTTCTCTACACAGACTGATGAGTAGATAGATCATGGATCTCCTCTCACCCTTGAGACAGTACTCTGCTTCTGTTACGCTGAAACAGCTATAAGCTGGCAACACAAGGAGATGCTTAGGCTTATTTTAGTGACAAAATATCAACATATTCAACCAGTAAGTGTCTGCGCTCCCATAGATACGTGGCTGGCCCCCAGGAACTTCGGAAGTGCTCTAAATTAATACCCAATTACCCCAAATTAGTTCAGCTTTGTAAATGAATACTAACAGCTTTTTTTGGCCTCCTTTTCCTTCTGATTTGCTGACTGTTTGCTCACTACATCTTGTCTCACTCAGATCTTGGTGGTAAATTTAAATTTAAATTCCCTACTGTTCATGAAAACAGATCAATTCCCAACAACCTTAACTTATGCCTGTTTAGGGTTTGTCCCAACCCTTTAAGGCTTCTGCTAAGAGAATTGTGCCTACCCATAATGTAGTGGTACCACCAGCATAGGCTAGCGTAGCAAAAATATATTTTGCTGCTAAAATTCCTTTGGCTTAGCTAGAATAGTTTTGAGCAAATGACTTTTCGTGTGTAAAGTTAGCTGACCAGACAAGCCACCTTTGATGCCGGTCATATGCTTGTCCTGTTTCCTCCCACACACAGAAAAAAATAATCTCTATAAAACCAGAATAGAAACTGCCTGCTGCTAGAGTAGGGAGGCATATGTGAATCTAACAATTTCCCGTTGATCAGTAAGTGCCTATCAAATATTACTGTTTAAGCCTTGTTTCTTCCAGAAATGTTTGTGGCATGGCTATACATGTATACCACCCTAAGACAGGGAGCTAACATTGTTCCAGGTCTCCAGTTGGTGTTATTCTTGTTGATTTTGTACATGAAATGAATGCTATGAACATTGACTGTAAAAAATCATCACTAAATGCAAGTCATGCTTTTGTGGTCGTGATTTGGTGTGGGTAGCAGCTGCCCTGTTACCAAGAGCACAGAAGAAGAGGGAGAAGGTGTAATATATAGCTGTACAGCTGCTCCTGCACAACCCAGCCCAGGTGCCAGTCGTAAGGGAAACTGTTAGTGGGATGGTTCAGATCTTTTATTCCTAAGTTCCTCTAAACCTGTTGCTACATCAGCAAATTGATATGGAAAATCTATGCTTAAATTCACTGCACTAATTAACTCCTAGATCTTGAAATCATGGGGATCAGAGGTGGAATTCCCCTGTTATCCTGGAACGGGCATTTGGAAAAAACTCTGAAAGAAAACAACAGCAACTAAAACAACAAAAAGGCAACCATCCTCACTCTCCTATGTCATAAAGCTGTTTAAACATTTGAGTGACACAGCTTTCGAGCAGACTCCCTTTTTTTTTTTTTTTTGGACACATTTGAGAGCATTGTCTAAATGCTTCTTATCTCCGGCAGCTCGATGCCGTGACTCCTTTCCTGGGGAGCCTGTCCCAGTGCCTGACCACCCTCTGGGTGCAGAACCTTTCCCTAACACCCATCCTGACCCTCCCCTGTCCCAGCTCCATGCCGTTCCCTCGGGTCCTGTCGCTGTCCCCAGGGAGCAGAGCTCAACGCCTGCCCCTCTGCTCCCCTCGTGAGGGAGCTGCAGGCCGCCATGAGGCCTCCCCTCGGCCTGCTCTGCTCTGGGCTGACAGTGTCAGCCATGCTTCATTCCGGCCCTTAAACATCAGTCAATCAGCCAAAACCCACAGCTGTATTAAGCATTTAGGAAAGCTTTTCCCATAGCTTCACTTACAATTTGATAAGCACAATGAGGAAAAGCTAACTGAAGCTGAGTAGCCAAGGCATCCTTCATGTCTGTTAACTGAATGATTCGAGAATTTATGCGGACTGTCCTGAACAAAGTAACTGCTCTGCTTCATAGTGTCCAAAACTCTGTAAAAGTACAATCCCTGACCCATAAAGCTCACTAAGTGCAAGACTAAAAACAATGACCAGAAATAAAACCATGTATGCAAATTTTAAAGTTTCTATTTTCAACATTTTAATTTTGTCAGATTTTTTAAGCTATTTTTGCTCCTTGAGTATGTGCTCTGCCTTTAGTAGGACTGCATTTCACAGCAGGCTTTTCCATTGACACTATTAATTTTTGCCTTTCGAGGTATCCAGACAGAATTGGTCTGTCTTTCCTCTTGATCTATTTGTAAAACCAGCTTTAGGTTGGAGTTAGCTGGTACAATCACAGCAGTAAGAACAAGAAACACTGTTTTTGTCTAATCAAAAATACTAAAGATATGGGTAAAAACACTGAGGAACAGAGAATCACCAACCATAAGACTATACACAGGCTAGCTCTGTAATAACAGGAAGCCTATCACAGTAGGCTGCATACTATACAAAACATTTTACATTTATGTTAAGAACTTGATCAGATAACTGTAAAAGACAAGTTTTGATCATCCTGGTGTGGAAACAGTCACAGTTCAGGCATCAAAACAGAAAACAAGTGCCCTGCAAGGTGTGAATCTGAAGTATAGATAAGTGCAGACAGTGGTTTTTTTCCTTATCTTGCCTACACTTGAGGTTTGCACCACTGACAGCGGATTTTGACCACTGACAGATAAGTCTTAGAAGGAGTTTCAGATTCCTTGAGGTTACAGGTGCAAACTAACTTTCTGCAGGGTCTGTACTGCCTTTACAAACTTACTGCTCCTGGAGCCTGTACAGTATCCAACGATGGACTACTTTCCCAGCACATTTTCATGTATGAAATTAGAGACATTTTTAAAAATGAACCTTCTCCCCCTCCTTTTATGGTTGCATAGTCAGATGAACACATCCTGTCACCAGGTAACTACTGCGGAAAGCAATGGAGTACGTTTTGACTGTGCTGTGTGCAGACAGCATGCCAAACAACTGGAGCTCACAAAACATTATGTGTAATACATACATGCAGTGTTTTGTATTAACTGTACACCGAACAGCTGAACTGAGCAATTGAAACCTAGATATGTGTCAGCTGAGGTTTCAACTTACAAAGGGATATTATGAGTGCTTAGTGGCATTTAGGAAATAGTGTCCAGTCCAGTAATAAGTAACAGTCACATAGAGTATCTACTTACAGGAAGATTCACATCTACAAATTCTTTTGTGTGCAGGCTAGATCAGAGAGGCTCTGAGGAAGAAAGGCAAGGGCAGGAGGAAAGTGAATTAGAGTACAATGTATTTTCTTCTGCAATTTCTCCTTTGGAAAGTAGACGAATTACAAAAAAATCAAACAAAGAAATCAGCAATTCTGAAGCACTGCTTAGTTTTCTGTTAGTACAAGTATTACTCTACCTAAAATTATTATTCTACTGAAGCTTGTATGCTCACTGTAGCACAACTTTCATGATGGATGAAGTACAGAACTGGAAGTTCAAGTCTGGTTCGTGGTTCCACTGAATATGTCATTTAAACACAGTGGTTTTGCTTCCCTAGCTGGAAAGCAGGGAGTACTAACACATGCAAAGACATGGTGAGCAGTCAGCATAAAATTTCTAAAAATCTGTAACAACTCCCGAGTTCTCTGCAGTACCTTTCTTCCTCTGTCCAACTCTCCTCAAAAGTATCTATTGTTCCGCCAGTTTTGCCAGGAAAAGTTTTCCTAAGCTTCTGATACCGGAGACACCCTTTTCTGGCTCACACTTTGTAGCGCACACACAGTTCCCTGACTAGCTGCTGGGCATGTCACAGAGTATGCGCTCCTACCACAGCTGCTCACTCCTGCCCGGCCCCTAAGGTTGGCCAAAAGAGGCAGATAGGCAAGACAGCACAGGCTTCTGACGCGCTGCACCTCCTGGGAATTAATTCTTTTGTAAGAAGCTAGGCACACTGACTTGCCCAGAACAGATCAGTAGGAGCTCAATCCCATTGTGAAGGATCCTCCATGCTGACTCTCTTATTTTATGGCTATGATTTCATAACTTTAAAGGGATTCTTAATGGTGTTCTAATTTTTGTTCCAAATGCTAATATTATAAATGAAGCAAGAGGTTGAGGTTAAAATACAGGCACTTCTAGGCTTTAAATATTGCAGATATTTTGCATTGTTAGTCAATGTTTTCTTCAGAAATGAAGGTGTTCAAAGAAACCCCACTCTCAATTTTCTAAACCTGAAAAGTATCTACTTAACTATCAGCAAGTTAAAAAACTATCAGCAACTCAAAAGTTAATTTGCTGGTGTGAAATTCTGACTTAGCACTGGACACAAATACTTAAGCGTACATCTTGTGTCCTTCATGACTTCCTTATACCTGGCACATGTACTTGCTATTGAAGGTCCACCCGCAGAAGTATTAAAAGCTCTGTGGCTGGGCCACTGCAGAAAAGGAATTCTCGTGAACCACAGCTTCCAAAAAGTGATTTTAAGAACAAATGTTGCAGCATTAACTCCTCCTAGTGGAAGGGAGCCAATGAGACTGATGATACAGCAACACAACAACCAAAGCACAACTCAGAATTTAGACATGCCAGGAGGGGCAGTGATAAGTACAACACTTCTGTTTTTGCAATTGTTTTCTGTTGAGATTTCAGCTTAAAAAGTATCTTCCTTCAGATTTCATTGGCAATAGGAATAGCCTATGATAAGGCCAGTAATATATCACCTGCGGTTATCAGGTAATGGTTACAGTGCAAGGAGCTGCCCAAATCCCTAAAGCCAGTTTGTCCAAGCATTATGCTAGCATCTGCCAGTAACAGGTTCTTCTTCACGTGCGAGAACGTTGTCAGTCTGGTTCACCAAGCTTTAAGCTCATTACTGCACAGAAAGTTCCAAACCAACTGTGAGCAGAGAAGGAGGAGAGGCATAAATACAAAACCCAGCATGCACAACAAACACAGGGTAGGTTTGTTTCTCTCTCAATCAACAGAAACGGAGAAGATAAGGTCTCTCTCTATTTTACAGGCAGCTGCATTAAAAATAATCATTACTTAGCAAGTTTCAGGAGTTCAGCAGGTCAGTTCGATATGTGTACCCAGAACATTTACTACAGCCTAACTTCTAAAATACTGGTTCTGTACACTAGTGTGTCAATCTCTGTTCCACCTTAACTAACAATAGTCTAGTAAAATATTTTTCTAACACTTAGAAACATATAAATGTATGCTTTAAGTCAGAATTAAATGGACTGTGTTCTCCATGAAAGCAAGATGTTCCCATCTAACAAAGGCCATGTTTAAGTATAGATGAAATCTGTTTAAGGGATTGCCCAAGAATTCCCCAAAGGAAAAAAATTGCTGTAGTCTCCTGACTGCTGATTATAAGCCTTGAACTTAATCAGAGTTAAGTCACAGTCCTGTCCATCCTGACACTCTCAATCAGACCATAATTCCACAACACTGGTTTTGACAGCAGTGCCAATTTTCAGAGTTCCTGTTTCCTCTTCTCTTTCCAACCTGCACCCCAGTGCACTGTGTCCTTGTTGTGGCAGCACTAGTCTGTAGCCATGAACTGCTTGCCTTAGAACACAGTAAGCAAACTGATTCAGGCTAAGAAGAACCCTTGTCCTTCACCCCACAAAAACGTACTGTAGCTATACAGCCCTAGCCAAGACTTTTGCTGGCAGAGAAGAAACAGAGATATTTCATGTTAGGATATAAGAAATCAAGTGGACAGAAACATGCGGGTCTCTCAAAAATAAGGTTTAATTCTACACATCACTTATTCACCTGCAAGTTGGGGTCAGGTGCTCTAGCGTGGTAATGGAATATTTAGCCTAAATGATACAGGTCTCCCAAGACACAGAAGTGTGACTAGAGGGAGAATGAATACAGCTCCTGCTGCTAATGACAACTTTTCAGAAGATGAAAGGCTGGACAAAGTCATAAGCAAATTAATTCAGATAGCAAAAGGAAAAGCAGAGAGTAATTCTTGGGATGAGAATGACAAGAGCAGGCTGTGCATCAATCTTGTTGCTGTTCTTTTAGAATACTCCACACACTCCTGGAAGTCCAGAAGTGAAAGCACTTGCCCAAATGACATAAGGACTTAGCTAATCTAGGTAGCTACCATCTCCCTGAACATCCCAGAGCAGGCATTTTCCGGAGCGTGGCAGTGTCAGCATGTGGGACCAGTGGTCCTTACCTGGTGTCGATAGTTGTACCAGCCGTTTGAACCTGCAACAATCACCACCCAGTGCTTGCCTCCATCTTCAGGTTCTTCCAGGGGAAACGTGCTGATGCCCAGAGCACAGCCCAGCAGCACAACCACTTCCAATATCATCTCTCTTCTTTATTTATTCCGCAAATGGGAGAAAGAAAAAATCCCTAGTGAAGAAGTTTGAGAGAAGTAGATCAGAGGACATCGGTCAAAAAAACAAACCCAAAGCAAACAACTAGATGTCCTCCTTGTGTGCATGCTTTCTAAAGACCATTCAACCCACAGTGTAATTTCTGGTCAGATCTTTCCTCCTTAGCACCAAGCTGCTACTAGTTACAAGACTTTTCTATCAGCTTTCATATCTAACTGAAAGCAGCTCTGAACAGTACAACCAAGTCTTTCAGCTCCCTCTGGTTGTTTTGTTCTACAGTAGCTGGCAGTGACTAAAACCTCTAACACAGAACAAGTACCGCTATCAAGCATTTCACAGATGAAACTTTTTCAGAGTGATACTGTTCTCTTGGTCTTCTCTGCTTGGATAATTTACTGGTTTCTGCTGACTGGCAACGAGCCCATTATCATCAAGTCAAATCCCTGGTGATGTGGGCACAATGATGGACAGACACAGAGAACTGCTCGGGAGTTCAATGTCAGAGGGCCACAAAAGCTCTCTGTGCTCACAGCGCCAGCAAGGGTGGGGACAGCCCTTAGTGCTGTTTTGCGCAAGATACAGCCCTTGCTGCTGAGGCTGGGGGGAAGTGCAGGCTGTGAGAGCCTCGTGCTATTTGTGCAACCTGTTATGCTGGTGGAGAGCAGATGTGAACGGGTACCACATGAAAGAGCAGTATTCTCATCTATTTTGCACAATGGTTAAGCGTATGCACAAGCTGCACAGTGACAGAGGAAGGTCTGAGCCTGTGAACCCAAATTCAGAAAACCAGAGCCAGAGAAGAGTTTCGAGTCCAGGCAGAAATGGCACTTTCTGCTTTCTTGAGAGGACCACAGGTAGTGTCCCTACTAGTCGGCTGCCTGAGCACCTTGATCGTTTGATCAAGTTTGCTATACAACCAAACCACTTGACCACCTCTAACAAAAAGTTTGCATTTTTGGTTGGGGGTGAGCAGGAGGAGGGTTATGTTCACCTGTCACACAGTCTCAGGTCTGCTGCATCCAACACGCCATCCTAAAGCAAAGTCCCTCTAAGAACTGCAAGCTCTTGTGTGGGATTTGATACTGGTCTGGTTACAAGAACAGATTCTGGAGGTTGATCACTGTGCATATGTACGTAAGGGGTTTGCTAAGGGTGGAATAGTGTACTTAGCGTGGCTTCCCCTGGAAGAAAAACTGGGAACTCCCCAAACATACTGTGTGATCAGAAAGCACAATGTCAAAGCTGCCACTATGCCAAATAACTAAGCATTACCAAAGTCAGTACTGGTTTACCATACTACGCAGTTTGAGTTCCGCACAGCCAGAAGCACCCATGTGTAGCCCCCCAAACGGGGCTGCAACAGAGAAGTAACCAGCCTGCTCCCAAAGCAGCTGCGTACGGTGAAGACAGCTCACGTAACGAGTAGTATGGCTCTTTCTAAGACTGGATCTTCTCATCACCAAGAGAAGCAATGCAGGTGGTAATAGGAAAGAAAAGACTATAAATATTTTTGAACTTTTTTTTTGTTTTCTTTTTTAATGGAGCTAGCACAAAGTGAAGGAAGTCATGTTAGCACACTGTTTTTTCTACAGGAAGAGCTATTACCACACCAGTGAACTCCAGAACAGAGAAGGAAAAATAGAACCAAATGTTAAGTGCTGTGACAACGCTTCTTCCAAAAACTCATTTGAATCTAGTACACTTATCTTTCTGGAATAAACCACTGCTGCCACTGCCTGCAAGCATGAGATTTGGGAGCACGAACAATACTTGATAACTTAACAATACAAGGTTTGCTGAATTATTAGCTACTTCAGCAGTTACATGTACATGAAGGAATAAGCAGTAATTTCCTGCAATTTGATAAACAACTACAATCTTTCACGTCGAGCTGCAGTTGTAAATTCTTGTCATGGTGCTGCCATAGAATTTGTATGCCAAGTCTGCCTTGTCACTTCTTCAGATTCTTAACACCAGTGACAGGACCCGCGGGAACGGGGTTAAGCTGAGGCAGGGGAAATTTAGGCTTGACATCAGGAGGGGGTTCTTCACAGAGAGGGTGGTTGCACACTGGAACAGGCTCCACAGGGAAGCTGTCACTGCACCGAGCCTGTCTGAATTTAAGAAGAGATTGGACTGTGAACTTAGGCACATGGTCTGAACTTTTGGGTAAACCTGTGCGGTGTCAAGAGTTGGACTTGATGATCCTTAAGGGTCCCTTCCAACTCAGGATATTCTATGATTCAGATGACTCAGATAACATACTAACAACTGCCTGGAAGATGGGCTGTGCTTACAGCATCCAGAAAGAAACATCCATTCTATTGCTTATAACATGGCTGAGAATCATATCAAGTTGTTCAAAACTTTCGTCAGGTGCCAAAATATGCCATGGACTAACAAACCTATGCCTCCCCACCATTGAGAAATATCCTGAAATATTAGACAGGAAAAGAAAAATCAAAGTATTTTAGACCATACGCAGAGATCTTAACTGAGTTTGACATGCTGGAATATAAAGCCAAGTTTCATGTGAACAGATCCCTCAAAGCTCAGCATTTGTTTCACACAAAGAAATTTCTTCACATTAATTAAAGCTAACTTCTCATTTTTCCAGCTAAAATTGTTTATACTTCCAGGAGAAGCACAAAGAGGAAATAACCAGTTCAAGTGACCACTGAAGGGCTGGAGATCCTGCCACATGAGGCTTAGTTCTTGGAGATGCAAACCATAAATTCAAATTCAGGTGCCAAGAGAAGCTGTGGTGCTGCCAGCCGCTCACTGGGCAGCACAGCGATAGGGCAGAGCCTGGCAGAGAGGCACCCGGTGCACAGGGAGAGCCACTGCTGCTGGCTGGTGGCACACCACACAACCGAGTAGCTTCAGAGAAAACACGCTCCTGAGGGCCATGGGCTGAACTGGTAACAGTTTGAGCGTCTCAGCTGATGGATTCACAGCCTGGACCATGCTAACACAGAGCTCTTGCTGCCAGGACCCCAGGTGAGCAGGACATGGGTGCTAGAGCTGCCAGCCCCGGGGCGCAGAGGAATGAATGAAGACTGAATATCGAACGCAGTCTAGGTTACCAACCCGCTCAGGCAGTCCCTCCACGAGGAACTGAACAGCCTCCCATGAGGCACAAGGATATGCAGATCCTCACATTTCTCATCTCTGCCAACACAAAGTTGGGAACGATACAGAAGTGATGGGAAAACAAGTGCCAAGCAATGTTTGCATTGTGTTATTAGAAAGCCACCCATGTTTTGTCATGGATTATTTAGAATAGGAAACATTCCTCTCTTATAGTCTCTAATGACATAATCCCACTTATCTTTTTCCTTTACTATAATTAAATCATATTAACAATAGAAAGGGGGAAAAAAAAGTGCATTAATAGTGCTTATTAACAGTGCATTAATAAGCCACAATTAACAAATGCTCTGTTCCCCAAGGTTTCCCCAGGAGCTTTTAAGATAGGCTTAACCATTAAACACACGTGCGGTGGGAATAGGTCTTTCATTTCTCGTTTCCAAACACTAAAGAAAAATAAATACCTATTTCTGCTTGGCTTAAAGAAAGCCTTTGATTGCTCAGGCAGGCAATTTAAAAAGATTGCGTTCTGGGTTGTGTTGAAAGAGTACTTGACCCACAGTTGAGAAGAGAAAGTTCCCGTCACATGCTATGTCTTCAGGTTGTATTAGAAGAGAAACCAGCTCGGCTGACCAGCTTACCACAGGCACATAAACAGCCTTTTTTTTTCTTTTTTTTTTTAAAGCAAGGAATAAAGTATCTGTCACAAGCCATCCTAAATGCATGCAAAGCAAGAATCTCACTACACAAAATAAACATCATCAGAACTGAATCCATCATGATCAACTGATCAAACGTGGCAGAACTGAAAATTCACAAGACCATTTTAGAGCTCTGGCTGACCCCCCAGAAATAGGCAAGGATTTCATCAGCTCTTCCTCGTCTTCCTAGTGGAAGAGTTAACCTTGCTTTGGAGACCATGTCAGGAGAAAGGCACATTTCACAGACATGGCAGCATCTGATCCACACACACGGGACCACTGCACATTCAGGCGCAGTTCGGATGGCCCAGTAAGCAGTGTGACCAGAGTAATTCACTCACCTCTTAAAACCTGCATGTCCTCCCTGAGGTCCCTTAGCCATTTCACATGGCATTGCTAGCACACTTCCCTGACTTACTACAAGAGGGATGCTTAGCAGCACCTCTGGAAGTGGCCAGCTCTGCTAGAATAATTCTGGCCAGCAGGCTGCTCCCTCTGCGTTCCCAGCCTTTCCTTAGCGAAGCGCTCCACTAAGATCAAAAGTCTCAGAGCAGCAAGATACCAGGTCATGCTACAGAAAGTAACTCGTGTTGATTGAAGTATTTTCCACTGGTGTTTAGAGAGATGTTGCCACCTTAGTAGCTAAATTCCAAATAGCTCAAGCACAGCCTCTAAGAGCTGCATAAACAGAAGCCGTACGCACATTTTCCCTTTGTATGAATTAACAACAATCTTGGAGAAAAAGAACAGCCTTAGCTAATCAGCTGATCACTCCAGTTCTTGGAACTCTTTTTTTTTTTCAGCTGCTGTTCTTATGATCTTTAGTTTTCAAAGCATTTTTATGACCTTTTAGTTTTCAGAATCAAGGCACAATTCCTCTTCCCAGACAGTGTTTGCACACTACCAGTCCCTGCCACATTTAGGTGCTGATTTCTGCAAACCACGCAACTCGTGATAGCCCTCCTCACAAGAGCCTGATGTCTGCAGAGCTCTGTCAGCAATATTCTACCTACTTGTGCTGTCTGCTCCGCAGGCTGAAGCACCAGAACCACCTCAGCCCCTGCAGGGTTAGTCTGATTTTCTTTGTACACTTCCAGGGGAGGAAGGAGAAGTCTTTGTGACCACAGCCTCTGATAAGCTACGTTTTGAAGGAGATGGAGATTAGGGTCTCTGTTGCAATGCAATTATTTACAAAGTCTACATGTAAATACCTTATGAATCAGCTTAATTGATTAGCACTAATGCACGTAGTGGCTAATATACCTTCAGAAGCCAGATAAGCCACTTGCAAAGCAAAAGCAAGAGTTCATTACTACGTTAACTCAGAACAACTTAGAACATTTCCAACGCTAAATCAAGGCACCCGAAAGCAATTTTAAACTCATCCCGCTGCTGGCAGGCTCCTTTCCCTCAGCAGCAGAGAGGCGGCACCATTTCCCAGAGGGAAAAAATAAAAATAAAATAAGACTCCTTGCGCTGGGATGTTTCCTGGGACGGCGACAGCCTGCCGGACCCGTTCCCGGGGTTATTTCGAGCACTTCGGGCAGAACCGAGCAGCCCTGCCTGATGCGACAGCTCCCCGCACGCCTCCCAACTCCGCGACGCGCTGCCCCGCGCTCATTACGGGGTTAATTACCTCCCTCATTAGGGGCCATTAAACCCCCCACGGCGTATTAAGGACCCCCAAGCCCCGCTCTCGCTTTCCCCCGCCCGATGCCTGGGGCCGGGACCCCCTCCGCTGCCAGCCCCAGCCCCAGCCCCAGCCCCAGCCCCTGCCCGGCCCGGCCCGCCCTTACCGCGCTGCCTGCGGGCCGCGGGCGCTGTGATTGCGGCGGGCGCGGCGCGGGGCGCACCGAGGCCACCGCGGGCCGTGGTGGGCGGGCGGGGGCTGGCGCCGGCCAATGGCGGCCGGGCGGGGGAGAGGCCGCGACGCCCCCGCCCCGCCGCACTACGCGCCCCGGCATGCCCGGCGCTCCCCCGCGCACTAAGGGCAGCGGGGGATTGGCGCGCAAGGCATGCTGGGAGTTGTAGTCCGCCTGGCGCCGGGGCGCCGCGGCGTGGGCCGTGCTTTTCCTGAGGTAGCTCCCGAAGTCGTGGAAGAGGACGAGGGGCCCGTGCTCGTCCCGAGGTGTTTCAGCAGAGCTGGCCGGCCGAACTGCCTCCTGGCTCTGGTGAGGGGCAGGAATCTGCGGGCAGCACCACACACAGGTGCGGGGCTCTGGTCTGGTGGCTTTCTGTTTTCTCTTTTATATGCTCCAAAAAAGCTGAGAAACTCTGCTGTAATCATCTCCGTTTTTAATGAAAGAGAAGAAGAAATCATTTTGGGGAAAAAAAAAAAAATAAGAAAAAGAGCCACATGCTATTTGCCCCGTTAACCACACAGAGAGGAGCACACCTGCTTCCATCACGCCAAGTATTGGTTCAAAAAAACAGGTTTATGAATTGTGAGCAACCAACCACATTTCTGAATGCCTGCAGAAAGTCATGCTTCTGCTCAGAATTTGCCTCTTGTCTCATCTGCACCGCCTCGGCTTTGGTTAGGTTAATAAATTTAAAAGGTCAGTATGCGTTAATCATCAGTATTTTGTAGAAGTGCACAGTCCTGACATCAGGCTGTTAAAATTCGGGCTGGTTCAGAAATGGCCTCTTTGACTTGACGCAGACCATCGTGCTGGTTATCCAGCAGGAGGAACCAGCCCTAAACCTTCCTTTCCCCTCCATCTAATTTAGTCTTAGACACAGGTTATGCTTGTGCTCTGAGCACTAGCCACCAGCGCTAAAAGCCATCTAGTATTGCTTAATAACATTGCTGACCCGCCTTCCGAGTCTAAAGGTGGCTTTCACACTGTGTGCCCCTGCTGAGCTGTGTGGATACACTTTGTGTCAGCTGTCTCTCCTGAAAAGGACGATGATGTCCTTGCCAAATAACTGTCTGTGGATTCTACACTCATTAAACATCAACAGGATGTTCTTCGCTTTGAAAAATAACAGGTGGGAAGATCGCTACATGAACCTGCATCTCGGTTAAACTTATCAGACACACATACTAAAGACACAGATTTTTACCACCAAGTGTGATTTTTTCTCAGATGGTGTTGAAAAGAAAGTTCACAAGCCTTCTCGGATCAGATGGGAAGCTTGTGTAAAGGAGGGATGAATGCTGTTGCTGGGCACATAGGCTGAAGTGAGCTGAGAGAACGTCAAGGTACAGCTGCGGGGAGTCTGAAGAAGTGGTTAGGTCTCCTACAGCAGGAGTCTGAAGAAGTGGTTAGGTCTCCTACAGCAGGAATCCAGCCTGACCCTTGCTACCACTGCTGCCATGGAAGAGAAGAAATGAAAGAAAGAATGGTTTGTTGATCACACAAACACAGATTGCATTGCTATATAAACAAACATACGTGTAATCTTTTCAAACAGAGAAAAACATGTATGGAGGTGAAGCCGTCATGTGTTTATGAAACATCTTGCTTCTTGCTCTAACAGCTCTAGAAAGCAAAAGTAGCCTTCACCCACATGTCTCATAGCAAAACTTTTGACTCTCTTTAATGCATTTCCACCAGCCCGCCAAAGCCACACAACACAAATGAGAACTAAGATGCTAGCAAACTCTGAAAGTGTTGACCAAATGAGAACAAAAAAACCCATGTGTGAAACTTTAAAACTTGCAGATAAGGTGGGTTCTTTCTTAACATTCAGATTTTAACCAGCTGAGGATGGAAAGTCCTACAGACCACAAGGCTGCTGTACAGTCAGGGTGGGAGTTTGGCTCTGATTCTGTTTTGCTAAGTGCTCTGATGGGATTCTCGCTCCTACATCTGACATTTTTGACAGAAGACTGTTCTTAAATAGCTGGCAGGGTAATAATAGTAGTTTCAGTAAAGCACAGCTTTCCCCAAAAGAGGTTTCCCAGATTTCAAGCAGAGGTCCGGAGGTGTTTTAACACATGTATTTATGGTAACATGCTGCTAACTTTACAGCTGACAAATGTTGGACCAAAAAGTCATTGGTTTTGCTTTTAATATGCTGAAAAATATACTTATAAAAATGTACAAGAAACATTCTGGACTGCACGTTTTATTTCTCCTTTAATAACATCTGAATAGATCAAGACTGTTTTTTTTGTTTTGTTTTGTTTTGTTTTTGTTTGTTTTATGAATCAAGGACATTTTTAGATGGGAGGAAAGGGTCTGTACTCAATGAACCGAGCACGTGTAGGTCATGTATCAGTAAGCCAAATGCACGGGTTACACACCAGTAGAATAAATGAACATGAGTCAGGTGACTGTTAGATTAGAAACCAGCCAGTGAACCAAAAGACGCCTGAAAGACTCCACAAACAATTTATGGATTTTTTTTAAGGAAAGTTTCCTACTTCTTGGAAAAGTTGACACCAAATATTCTTGAGCATTTTCAAAGAGAAAAACAGAATGAATCCATGAACATGTCCCATGTGGGTGAAACTGGAGAATAAAAGACAGAAAAGGATTTTACTCTTTAAAAGAAGATTAAGTGACTTGATTTGGTCACAAAGTTTAAGAATGCAGGGGACCAAAACCACAATAGCTGTGTTGGAGCTAGAGCTGGTCAATATACTGTTACTGTGATACCCAGATGCTTATTCAGCCATTCAGCTGCAGATTTGCTCACACAGTCACTTGTTTCAGGACATTTTAGCCTTTAAATTGCTTTGCCTTATAAATCCCTTTATATGTTTGCACAATATTTACCAATGCAATGTCTTGAGTAGGTGAGATAAAAGGCAATCTCACCTCTTCCCTCTTCTGTGTAATGTTTAGAAGGATTTTCTTCAGCCACTCTGTACACAAGTGGTCTGGTCAGCCACTCCAGCCCTGACATGACAGCACACTCTTTGTACAATATCATCGAGTTCTATTAAACAATGGATTCTTAATCCAATTTGAAATGATTGCTTAACATTAGTCCTAGATTGCAGATATTCAAGCAATTGTAGGCTTCCCTCATCTGTTTTTAGAGTATTTTAAGGACTTCTTATGTATGTGCCTTAACTTGCTAACTGTTACCAAAACAAAATAAGAAAATATTTTCTGAAAAACAAAAAACAAACAAAAACAAACAAACAAACAAAAACGAGTATGTAAGATAAAGAGTGGGAGAGATTTCTGGTTAATGAAACAATGTGCTGAGCTTGGTCTTTCAAAATCTTCACCAACCATGAGATAAGATTTGACAGCCTGGTAATGATGCATGACTAGCTGGCTTGTAAATGCAAACATCAGGCATGGTTATCCCAAGTGTTTGAAAAGAGGGAAAACTTATTGCATTTTAGCAAAACTAGTAGATTGACAAGGAGCTGATGTTAGTTATCAAAAACTAAAGAAACAAAAAAAAAAACACCTTGTATTCATTTTGGGAGGAAAATGAGAGGAGACTTACATGAAGTAACCTTAATTCTGAAAGGAATTGAATGGTGGGCATATCATCATGGAGATAAACTGAGATTAAGCAAGCCTGAGAGCCAGAGGGGTACAAGGGTTTAGTTCACTTACATCGCTGTGGGAACATATACACATACACTTTGTGAGGCAGTGAGGGGAAGCCTTATCCCTACAGCTTCATACGTGCTTTCTTCATCTGTCCTGACAGATTTAACTAAGTTTGCCAGGTGGAGGGGAAAGGCTTGAGACAGTATCAGAGGAAAACTGGGAACACAATGCACTTAGTGGGTCCTAGTGAGGTTTTGTGTATATTGTGTCAATAAATAATTACATGCACTGTTGTGTAGAGAGGAAGTAATGGAGGTTTCAGAAAGATCACTTAGAAAAGAAGATTGAAAGACCTAGGGCAGCTTAGTATGGACAAGCAAAGATCCAGGAGAGCCACTCTGACATGCTTCGGACAAGAGGAAAAAAAAAAAAAAAAAAAAAGCTTTAACGTCTCCAGAAAACAGAACAATAAATATGTCTTAAAGTCTGTGCTAGGAAGGAGGGAGTGATGTTCACTCTGTGAGCCTTTGTGTCCATTCTGTTCCAGTTCGTAGCAAAAATAGATAAGCACAGTGTACCGAAGCATGCCACTAGTCTAAGTCACTGATTTCTGCCTAATTGCAGAATGCGCCTGCACAGCTCTGGCTCTCAGTGGAAGCCTAACAAAACAACTGAAATGCACTACATCATTGTTGTAATGGTGGGAGTAGAAATTTGAGGGGGAAAAATAAGGAGGGAGTGTTTACTTCTATCCTGACCTGTATCAAGGGCAAGAGAATAGGAAAACCTATAGAAACATATGTTGAAGGCAGGAATTAGAGACATCTTGTCTGAGGATCTGCCTAAACATACCACCCTGTTTTATATTTGTATCTGGGAAAGTCTAAATAAGTGTGCCAGAAAGCCTCGGTGTAGGACAGTGAAGTCAGTCCATAGGAATAAAGAACAGCATCAGCTTCAGACCAGGAGAGGTTTCTTTGAGCGTCTCTTGCACAGATGGCTGAGAAAAGGCTCAATGGAAAATCTATATGCACTCAGCTGAGGGTTTAGCTGTTATCCTACAGAAAGCATGAAAACTACTTCTGTCCCTTTGCACATCTTTTCTGCAGACAACTTGTGTTTCTACCTCTGTGTTAGGTGTGTTGTATGCAATAAACTAGCATTTAGGATAGAATGAAGTAGGTGTGAGGTGATAGCCTCAAATATCCACCTGACCAGGAAATCCAAGGGAAGGACAATGTGTGCTAGGCAAAGCAAGCATGGGGGAGGGAAAGTATGGGATCAGATGCTGAACCTGCCAATATTTAGTTCTAGTTCAGCCGTCTTCTTATAAAATATCCACTGAAGACTGTGAAAACCAATGTCAGTGATGAAGTATATACACCCAGAACAGGATTCTCTAGGCTTGACCTATGTTGTCTTTCTTCTTCATCTCAGGCAATCGTGGGAATCCTCGTATCTGACTTCCTAACCATCAGTGCATGCGTCCCCTTGATAATGCTTTTTTTCCTGCAAACCATTATTGTCTAATTATGTGGTGTGTTTGTGGTATCATTGTGGACATCTGCACTCAGATTAAAAACAGTTGAGTTACCCATTGCCTCCATCAAGAAGAATGCTCTTTTCTCTTTCTGCTGGTTGAAGTACCCTTCCCCCTGAATTAGATTCAGGCTTGCCCAGTCAGTCTGCACATTACAGCTCCAGGATTAATCCATGTAATTCACAGCGGAGACAGGGAATTGCCAAATTGGCCTAGTGAAGACCTTAGATCCAGCGCCCACATCACCAGGTGCACTTGCCTTTCGTGCTGGCAGCCTGTTGAATTTCATGTCAGGCTTACAAATGTGAGCTCACAGAACTTGTTATTGCCATTTCAGCCACAAATCATTATGACGATCTTAAGGACATTGTATTGCCCTGCAGTTGTTGAGTTTTCACCCTCAGGAGTGATAGTGTGTAAGCAGAAGATAAAGGATCCTCAGTAAAAAACTCCACCTAGAGATGTGCTGTACACAAACTTGGACATCTCCAGGACAGGCAAGACCTTTTAAAATTGTCCCCCACAGTTCTACTGCCAAAAGGGAAAAACATATCTTTACTGAGATAAAGGAAAAGGAAAAACATCATCATTGAATTAGTAATTACAAGAGGAGGCAGGTGTGGAAGAGGTGAACAGTAAAAGGGGTCAATTCCTTTAAATATTTTTCATAGAATCATAGAACCATAGAATGGTTTGGGTTGGAAGGGACCTTAAAGACCATCCAGTTCCAATCCCCTGCCGTGGGCAGGGACACCTCCCACCAGACCAGGTTTCCCAAGGCCCCATCCAGCCTGGCCTTGAACACCTCCAGGGATGGGGCATCCACAGCTTCTCTGGGCAGCCTGTGCCAGGGCCTCACCACCCTCTGAGTGAAGAATTTCTTCTTCATATCTAATCTAAACCGTCCCTCTTTTAGTTGAAAGCCATTCCCCCTTGTCCTATCACCGCACTGCCTGACAAAGAGTCCTTCCTCAGCTTTCCTGTACCCCCCTTTAGGTACTGGAAAGCCACTGTGAGGTCTTACTGGAGCCTTCTCTTCTCCAGGCTGAACAACCCCAACTCCCTCAGCCTGTCTTCACAGGAGAGGTGCTGCTGCCCCCTGATCATCTTTGTGGCCTCCTCTGGGCTCGTTGTAATAAGTCCATGTCCTTATTGTGACCCCAGCACTCCAAGTGAGGTAGGTCCTTTATTGAAGAATGTCTGTTTGTGAACATTTTCACAAAAATGTTTTGCTTTATCAAGCTTCAGTAAGTATCAAAAAAAAAAGAATTAAGGGAACTATCACAAGTCTTTCATTCTTTACATCAAGTTGTGTCCTCAGTAGGGAGGATCAATTCCTATCCTTTTAGAGAATTGTTCTGAGTAACCTGAGTTTTTTCAACAAATAATTAATTAAAATGAATGAAGAAAGGCATATGGCTGAAGGCAAATGAACTCCCCAATCCTCAAATGACATTTGGCTCTCCAGACTTCATATTCTACAAGTTGCTCTTCTTTAAACGTCACTTGCCACTTTGGGTCTCCGAACTTGGACGGTTCTGTCAGTGTCCAGGAGGGCTGGCTTTGTTTCTCACTGGAAGAATAATGGGCTATCTCTGTCATTTGCATATGGAGAAAAAGGAAATAAGATAGTGAGGACACTGCAGGAAAAGATGCATCATGATTTATTACAGGAAAAGAAAGAAAGAGGAGTAACGAAAGAAAGGGAAAGTGATAACAGTTGAAAAACTGAGAGTGTGTGCGTGCACCTAACACGATTGATTTATACCGTGGGAGAAAAAATGCACGCACAGCCCAACTTTGTGTGCTTCGTTCTGATGCAACTGAGGACATGACAGTGGAGGCAGAGCAGTCTTTGCAGACTGCAAATGAGCAGTGGCCCGACTTGAAATATCTTACCCATGAGCCAGCTTCTGGGCATTGGCTCTGTATCATTACCTGGTTCCAATACACTGCACCCTGGCATTTTGTTTACATCCATTAGCTAGAGTTAGGAATTTCCAACATTTCTTGTTAAAATAGAGCTCTTTAATCCTCCCCTCCCCCCCCCCCCCCAAAAAAAAAAAAAAATTCTATCAGTTTGCCCTGATATTTTCCATGCTAGCTGTTGGTTTCTAGAATGTTTGATTTCTAATAATTTTCTGTTTATAAATCATTCAGTAATTTTGAGGAAATGAGGTATGTGTTTGGGCAAAGGGAAACAGAACTGTCTATGTTTAAAAATTCTTTAGAGTTGCTCTTGTACCTGTGTGCTTTAAGAAAATATGCCAATTATTCAATACATTAAAAAATATATCCTTAAAGGCTTATTATTTGCAAAGACACCATCTCTCACTCTGGGAGTCAAAATCCAAGGGAGAATGTAGCTGAGAAGTATCTCCTGACCTGTTCTTATGCCTTCCCTCATCACCTGCCTCTGAAGATTTTCAGAGAGGGAATTGCGCTCCAATTGGCACAGCTCCACTAATATAACCAAGAGGAATTATGTTCAAACCAGGGCCAGGACTTTTGTTGCTGTGTTTGTGACAAGCCAGTTGCATCTGGTCAAGTTACCTTCAAAACCCAAAGCTGCACACACTTAGTAGAAGCACATTGAAAGCTGGTGACAATCTCACAGAAAAGTTCCTTAGCACTAGGCATGGTCCTTTCCCCACATTTGTACATTTTGACCAGACTGAATCTGGTCTGATCATGTGTGGTAAGGGACTTCCTCTGCAGTTCCTCCTCACTGTACCTCAATTCCCCGTCTGGGGCATGAAGATAATAAGGGCAGGTGGATGTGGCCTGCCAGATATTTTGTAGACTGACATATGCTGCATATGTATCCTCTCTGTAAGCAAACACAGATACTAGGGCATTGATTTTGGCCCTCCTCGTTTTTATTTCCAAGTTTGGGAATAGATGGTTTGTGTTGTTTTGGCCTTGAATGATCATTAGACATTCACAGTCACATGTGAATTTTCCATTGAGGGATTCTGTAAGGTGTTCTGAAGACCAAACAAGTGGAATAAAAATAGAATTATTCTGTAAATAATAAAATATCTTAAAAAAAAAACCCTGCCCTTCTGTATTAGTTAAGGGAAAATTAACTGATCCTATTGAAATCTGAACAGATGGTATTATAACACCTGATAACAAAGCATTAGTTATTAGGGTTTAAAATATTATATGAAGAGAAAATACTCTACATTTTTGGTTCCTTCCTACTTAAGGATAACATGACTTCTGTGGGGTCCTGAACTCTTTTTTTCTAAGTAGTGTCTGGGAAGGTGATAAAGGCACATGAATTGAAATGATGATTACGTGCAGCATGCTGAATCACGTGATGTGGAAGTCAAAGGTTGTGAATTCAGTATTTCTACTCTGTTGCTTAATCAGTCATGAGGCAGGATGGATTTTCTATTAACTCATGACAGTACTAGCTCTGTGAGAATGTTTGGAATAGGCAGCAGGGGGTTTAAGTCTTAATGAGGCCTAATGAAAAGTGATAATTCATATCTGTAGACGAACATTTTGGAGCCTTTGCCCTATACTGGAACTCTCCATAATCTTCCTACACCTTGTAGGTTCCTATATTGTCTTCATTTGAATTCTAGCTGTTGCATCAGCCTTGAGCCGAAGTTCTGTGTGGTGAAATTATCTGAGTAGGGGTTAGTTGTAATGTGTCTGGTGTAGAAGATAATAAAGAAGTAAACGGAAAATGTTGTTTTGTACTGAGAGAGGTCAATCAGTTACCTTCACGGGGGGCTTGTTACTTACGGTGTTGGTACTGTGTGCCTTAGCAGCACTAGCGAGATGTTTCAGTCATCAGATTCGTAATTTGGCAGCTGGAGCTTTGTGGGCTAACAGACAGTTTTTCCAAGGCCTTGCACTATCCTGTCTGGAAGAAATGCTGGAAAAATTATTCCTTTTAGAGCTAGATGCCTTCCTTTTAATCACCAACTACTCCATCATTTTTGTGGGCAATGTGACATGAAGGAATGCATGATCATGTGACGATCTTTCAAAGTCCTCTTTAAGTAATTGTTCCTGGTCTTCCACAGTCTCAGGAATGACACATGGATTGTGCCATTAAAAATAATTCATGCATATGTTCTCAGCTTTCTTATAACTTATTAATTATACTCCCTCTGGGTGCAAAAGACATCCTATATTATAGAATCATAGAATGCTTTAGGTTAGAAGGGACCTCATAAGGACAGAATATTTCTTAGAAGCTTTTTATACTTCATCCAGGAAGATTACCAGGGTCATTTTTAGGTAGAACCTGAGGGGAAGACAAACTTTTGAGGAAACAAATAAAGGGTGAGGGTGGGAGAAATAACGCTAACAAAAAATCCTAACCTAGTATTATGTTGACTTTAACAACTATCCTTACTAAGAATAAGCATTTACAGAAGAAAAGGATCAGCCATGAAGCTTGAAAGTGTTCTGGTACTGCAGGTTTGGGGCACTGAGTCACAGATAATGAGAGGGAAAGACACTGCTGTCACAAGTGTGAGGACATCTGAGGTGTGGAGGTCCCTCCAAACAACGCTAGCCAAGTGTCTTCACCCAAACACCATTGCTGAGAGGGACTCTAAATAGTAAAATGTGTATGGACAAGAATGTGAGAGGGATCTTGTGCTGTCCCATATAAATCAGACGTCCTCCAAAAGGTTTCACCCTGAAATAGTGACTGAAAATTCCTGCAAAAACCGTCTCTTAGTCAGAGTAGACTTACTTGTTAAAAGTAAGTAAATGTGAAGTTCATGTTATCTAGGAAATGTGCCGTATTATACTTGTGTTTTTAGGACTGAGACAATTGTGAAGCAAGACCCACTCTTATTCTCCTGCATGTGACATGAGCCCTATTCTTGGGACATTTTTCTCCACCCCTTGCTTTAACTGACCTATCAGTTAACAGAAGGTGCTCTTTGGCTTTCCACAGAAAGTTTTGGTTTTCTCCTTCACTCACCATCATGTGCTAAACACGCAAAACAGATGCCTTAGGCCCCACTTCCCCTTTTAGCTAATTAATACAATAACTTTGAGACAGATGAAACAACATCATGAGAGAGGTATTCTTTTCTTCTTACCCAACAATAAACACTGTTCTGAAATTATCTAAGGTACTTGCTGTGTACTTCAACCCCATACACGCAAAGCCATAGAAAAGTCTCCTGTTTGTACAAAAACTTCCTTCCTCCTGAATGTGCCTTTTATGTGTTTAACAAATACTCATACGTATCACTCACTGCTGGAGTTATATGTTATTCCTTGTAGGATGGTAGTAGTTTTCATTTATAAAATCAATTTTAAATTCTTGTTTTTCCTTTGGTTGAAAGTGAAACTTGCCAAATAGAGCAAATATATCTAAAGAGATTGCTGAAGATGTTCTTTATGCCAAATCTCTTGGCTGGAGCATTCACAAGACCCTTTTTTTGTCATGCAAACCTCCACATCACGGGGTTTTGAGAAAGGAAATGGGCTGCTTGAATTCATCAAGGATCATGATGGGTCACCAGGAAATAGCCTGAGAAAATCCTGAGTGACTTTATGAAAAGGAAGTCAAAGACTGGAAAGAGAAATGGGTTTAGAGCTTAGATTATTTCTTTACCAGAGGGAGCTCCAAAGTACTTTCTTATAAAGGAGTCCATATGGATGTGGGAAGCCCTCGGGTTGCCCTCAGCTCATGTCTCGGAGACCAGTCGTGATAAATTAGGTGAACTTTATCTAAAAAAAAATAGTTAAGACAACCTTTGGCTATTTACCCGTTACGCACATCACCTTTGCTTGCACAGCATCTTTAAAGTATTTTTAGGCAACACTCGTGTTATCGTACAGAACATATGTGTGGGAGGTATTGCTGCAAGGCGATAAGGGAGCCTGGACACGAGATAGGAGCCGTGTCCCCAGCCGCTCTGCGGGAGGAGCACGGCGGGGCTGGGGCTCCCCCTGCCCCCTCAGCGCCGCACGGCAGGCAGCCCGCGCTCCCCCCGGGGCGGGGACCGTTCCCTCAGGGCCGCTGACGTCACCCCGCGGGGCGGGCCGTTACTGGGGGCGGGGCAAGGGCGCTCTCGCCCCGCCCCTCGCCGCGCTTGTGGGCGGGGCTTGTCAACGCCTCCTGCGCATGCGCGCGCGGGCCGGGGGGGTGCCCCGGAAGGCGGCCACGTCTACCGGAAGGGGCTCGGTGGTGCCCGGGCCGCGGCCTGCCCCGGTGGGTCGGGGCCGGGGGGGCCGTGAGGGACCGGGGGGGCCGTGAGGGGCGTCTGATGCCGGCGGGCTGCGGGGTTGGGGCGGGGAGTGCCTCCCGCTGGGTCGCATACCGAAATCTGCAGGCCAGACCTTTAAGGAATGAGGTTTGTGTGTCTATGCCTGTGGTAAGCGTCTGGCTGCTTCTCGTTCCCCCCCCGGGTTTGGGTTCTGTCAGGTGCTAGCAGGCCTTGTTTTGTGTTGTTGCTTCAGATTGGCTAACAAGCTGGGTGCTCCCTGGCAGCTGCTGGTGCTAGGAACAGATACGTGGGCTGATGGTAAAGTTTTGGTTTTGTGCATTGTGCCAAGGAACGTATTTATGTCCATTCGTTATCCAAACACTGAGATATGAAGCTGGCAGGACAAAAGCATTAACACAGTTACAGCCATAATACATGAACACAGCATTTTTTCAGGTAACTCATACATCTTGTCTTATCAACTCCTGTCTCATTTTTCTATGTCTTTTGCAGCTCATGTTCCTGAAATTTTAATTTTGTAGAGATCATCAACAGACATCGATCATGTCTTGGCTGGTTGATCTTGCTGGAAAGGCAGAGGATCTCCTCAACAGGGTCGATCAAGGTGCTGCGTCGGCTCTGAGCAAAAAGGACGTGGCGAGCAGTGCAGTTTATGATAAGAAGAATTTGGACTCTGCCAATGAATATTCTGAACTGCGCCAGCATACAGGAGAGCTGAAGTACCAGACGTCATCCAAAGCAGCCTACATTTCCTCAGCAGCTGATAATATTAAACACCAAAAGGCTACAATCCTAGCAGGAACAGCAAATGTTAAACCAGCACGTAGGACATCTTCAGAAGTTGCTTCTCCTGCAGAAAGCGTTTCCACACCCAGAGCTTCCTCACATTTTGTGAGGAGAAAAAAGTCTGAACCTGATGATGAGTTGCTATTTGATTTTCTCAACAGTTCTGAGAAAGAGCCTAATGGAAGGATGGACTCCAAAAAAGAGAAGAGCAAGGCACCTGTTACCCAAAATCACTCTCGGACTTCAAGCATTAGTTCTGTGTCTACAAGTACGCAGAGTGGAAAAACTACTGAAGATAATTCCACCAGGAGCCAAGGCAATGGTAGTTTAATAATTTTGAACCTAGACATGTTTAAATCTCACCTACATGTAGGGTAAGGCTAGGTAATTGATTTACTGACACTTTTTGAAACATTTAGTGGCAGTAGTGTGTCAGATGTGTGGAGTTCAGCAGGGCCTGAACATCTTCCATCACTGGGATTGTCACACTGATTTGGCAAGCGCTGTAGGTACCACCTAAATCCTGCGTGTTCTCGAAACACCTCAGTGCTGCTGCTCACCTCCACCTCCCTGAGCTGTGGGCTGACCTTGCATCAGCTCCTGTGCGTCCCCACTTAGTAGCATAGGTTCTGGTGCTGCTGTGTTTGTTCCATCGCCCAGGGGCTCTTACCTGGTGATGCCACGTAGGTGAGACGGTGACATTCGCCACAGATGCTAGATGATGCTGGTTGTTGCCTAATGCCCCACCTGGGGTAATGTGAGGTTTTCTCCCTTCTGCCGTGAAGGGGTAAGCTGCCAAACTTGCGTGGCCTGCAGAGAGGGGGAAGCTGGATGTGGACAGGCTGTTGTAGAGCTACAGGCCTGAGAGAGTGAGATGGATGAGACCTTTGGGTTTGTCAGTAGTTTGTTACTGCAGTCCATATCCAGAGCCTGAAATAGCTTCCAGGCCAGATGGTCAAAACCTGGGGCTATTCTCAAGTCTCTGCTAAGGAGAATGCAGCTGCAAAGTGTCGGGAATTCGTGTTCTCTACCTCCAATCTATATCTGTGCTGTTGTTTCTTCTATAAAATGGAAGCAAAGCATCGTATTCTTTAATTACGTAGTTAGTTACTCTTTCTGAAGTTTGAGCATGTGAAGTGCTATAAGTGCCAGTTTTTGACTAACTGTATTAAGCGTGCTGAAGAGTGGAAGATGTAAAGATGTAGAAAGGGGTCATTTACAAAAATGTGACTTTTGTATTTCTGGGTCTGTAACTTCAATAACGCTTAATAGTTACAAGTCAAATATGTAAAACGACACCATGGCATTCTCTGTCTTGATAATTGGTGCTCAGGGATTATGCTTGTTTTGCTCAGTGAGTTTTCCCTTGAGTTCTTTTCTGAGGATTTTTGAGTTTTGCATCTTGGAGCTGCCAAGCGAGGAAGCATGCAATTGATAAACAGAGTTGGAGAACACTAGTTTCAAAGTCAACTGCATAGATCCTGCGTTTAGATAGCCTCTTTAACAGTTGTTGGAATAGATTATGGCCCGTTAGCTGTAGACAAAAACAATGCTAAAGTTTGTACATTGCCCTGGATGCAATTCAGTATGTGCTGTAACTGGCCAATTTCTTGCTTCATTAGCTTCATTAATGTCTTGAGTTTTCTATCCAAAGGAATGAAGATAGATTGTCTGATAATTTGGAAGTTGTGTGAATGAACTGAAAGGAAGGAAACAACATTGCTTAGAACCATTTAAATAGGAAAGAGATTTGAGAAAACCTGGAATGAATTTTGCTGTCACTGCAGCTACTTGCTGGTATGTTGCTCAGCATTAACAGTCTGTCCCAGCTCCCCGGGCACTGGGTGATACCTGTTGCAGTGGTAGCCAGGAAGGTGGAGCAGGTTGGCTGGAATCAGAGTGAAATAAATAACGTGGCAGCTAAACTGCAGTCTCACATGAATTTGTGGCAGTCTTTCCCCGTGGATTTTCGTGTTACCTGCCTGGGACATACTGAATTCAGAAGTCGTGGTTTTGCATCACCTGCTCGTTTGCTCCTTGCGTGATACACTGTCTTATGTAGGTGCAAAGCTTCCAGCTGCTTGTGCATTGAGATCAAGACCATCAGAGTGGCCGCACTAATTTCAGTGTTGATTCCAGTGTGCAGACAGCTGGAAGCAGTGCCCTGGGTGTGTTTGTGCATGCTGGGCAAGGGCTGTAGCTTCCCCCATCCTCGCAGGGGATTCTTCAGTTCACTGCCAGGAATTCCCTTACTGTTCTCATTGTGGTTCTAAGATTAAAAAAAAAAAAAAAAAAAAAGTAAGAATCTATGTTGTTTCCATAATAGAGAGAATTAGTTTCTGTTGGCAGAAAGCTTTTAACAGTTTAACAGAGTGTATCTACCTTACTTTTTCCCATTAGAGAAAGGAAAGGTTACACTCCTGCTTTGAGTCACTGCAACTTTCTTCTTTTAAAAAGAAGAATTGACAATGAGATGATGTTTTGACTGAAGTGAGTCTTAAAATGCTTTTTTACATAAAAGTAACTAAAACGTGTAGCTGCATGGCTGAATTACATATTTAGGCTTGACCCCAAAATGATTAAGTATAGCCATCTGAACAGACTTTTAAAAATAAAATCTGTGTCTGCAAAATCAAACCCTTAGTGGAAAATGAGATGAACATATACATAGCAACTACTGCAATTTTTAGTACTTTCAGTATCATCTGCTTCTCTCTCAACTTCTGAAGACATCTCTGGGCAGCATAGTCATGAAAAAGTGTTAACATCTTAGAACCCTAAGGAGAAACTTAATGATTTTTGTGTTGCTGGATTAGCAAAATCGCTGCATGATACCTGTATAGTGTATCATTGTCTGCTGTGTGCAAGTCCATGTGGAGAAGCAATGCCATGTTCCATTTCAGTATAAGCTATTTTGATATTATTTTTTTTTAGCTTGAATGCATTTAACCACTGGTGCATAACATGAAATTACTGTTTGTATCAAGGTGATCTCCAAATACATTCAGTTCTAACTTGTCTCTCTCTATACAGAAACTCCAGACAGTTCAGATTCTGGTCTGGGAGCACAAGTGGATGGCGTGAAGGATTCATCACTAAGTGCAGCAGCTAATCCTAGCCTTACAGCTAATGATGATTTCAAATCACACGAGCTATCCAATCTTCGCCTGGAGAATCAGCTGTTGCGGAATGAAGTTCAGTCTTTAAATCAAGAAATGGCATCATTAATTCAGAGGTCCAAAGAAACACAAGAAGGTACTGTACTTGGGAAACTAAACAGTGTGATATAGTTAAAATGCTAGTAAACTGGAAAATGATGCTACTACTTTGTGAGTGTTCTGTGGTTCTAATAAAGTCTTTCTAGTTATATTAGTATGTATGACTTACCAAGCAAAATGGTTCCTGGAATCCAGAATAATGAACTGGGAGAAACAAAAAGTCTTGTTCAACTACAAAAATAACACAAATATTGACTAAAATGATGTAGATGAGTTAATTTCAAAACTTATACCTTCTTAAAACAACGTTAACAGATGTTAACATTATTAAAATATTCTTCCTGCCTTTTAAAAGTCCTGGCAAAATAGTTAGTGCTTTAAGTGCTTGAGACCTGACTACTTTCGGGCTGTAAGCTTTGATCTCTAATGCCTATAAATTGACATTAAAATACCAGATTTAATATTTTTGTATGATTTTACTAGCTTTTTCAAAGCCACATGAAGTGGCAAATATAACAAATGAATATAAAAGCACTTAAGTAATAAAATGTTTGTCAAACTGCTACAGTTAGGCACACGACAGAGGGACTGTGTTTTTTTCTCAAAGTAACTGTATGAGCCAGAGAACTTTTGTCTTCATTGAAGCTTAACATGTAATCTTAACTAGAAACAAAAGTCTAGGTGAGTATCCAGGTGTTACTTTAACACTGAGGTATTTTTCTGCTGACTATTTTAGGTTGATCTTATTGTCATATTGAGTTGAACTAGATGCTTTATGCAGAGGTTTGAAAAGGTTTGCCCACACAATCAGGGCTATTCAACAGTAGTTCATTGCAAGGGATGAGGCAGGTAACATTGCCAGAATGAAGATGCCAGTTTTGAGATCATGTGCAAACAGTTATGGGTCCGATAGCCAGAGTCTGGCATTTATTGTATCTTGGCACAAAGTTTTAGTATTACTGATGTGCATCCTGACCATTTACACTTGTAATTCTCTATTTGTAAAAACTTCAAAGAAACCTTTTACTTTGTAGAATTGAACAAATCCCGGGAAAGAGTAGAGAAGTGGAATGTTGATCATTCGAAGAGTGACAGGCTGGTTAGAGAACTTCGAGCTCGAGTTGATGATCTGACGGAAGCTGTTGGTGCCAAGGATTCCCAGCTAGCTGTGCTGAAAGTACGGTTGCAAGAAGCTGACCAGCTGTTAAGTTCTCGTACGGAAGCTTTGGAAGCATTGCAGAGTGAAAAATCACGGTACGTCATAATTTCAGACTTCATGACTTTGCAAATAGTAGTAAACTTCAAAATTCAAGGTAGATTAGTCTCTTTAAGAATAAAAATGAATAAACTAATGTGGGCAGGTTGCATCAAGTTTTGAAATATGAATGTTTACGTTAAGCCCATTACATCATAGCTGGCAGTGGAAACTGGGTAATTGAATATTAAATAAGAGAATTGCCACCTCATCACTGAAATACATTTTGTGTAATGTATTTACATTTATGTCACAGGCCTGAAGCTAAAGATCTCAAGAAATGTTTATCTTGAAAAATACAATTGCTTATCCGCACATATAAAGACTTTTTGACTTACGTCAGTACTGGGATATGACATACTTGGACACTCCAGAATGTAGGTCAGGGAGGGACTGCATGAGTTACTGACTCCACACCTCACAACTGTAGCCAGCCGTGTTCAGTAATTTACCGTGTAAATTTTCAAGATTGGTGTTAAAATGAGGTAGTTATATTTCTACCTTAAAATCGTACTAGATTTGTTATTTCTCAACTAATATGTGTATCACTTTCAGGATAATACAAGACCACAGTGAAGGGAGCAGTCTGCAAAATCAAGCCCTTCAAACCCTTCAGGACAGGTTGCGTGATGCAGACTCTGCACTGAAGCGAGAGCAAGAAAGTTACAAACAAATGCAGGTTAGATGGGAAGATTAAAGAAGAGTTTCAGACTCTCCTTTTGAGATTAGATCTGTGAGGTTCTTACTACTGTCTTTTCCCCTTGACTGTATTTCCTGTTCAGGGTACTGAGTGCTTGGAAAGATGTGCCTTCTGCTGCACTAAGCATCCTTACGATGCTAGTTTACTTTTTATGTTATTTTGAAAGCTTTATGATTTAAAGTTTTGGAGAATTGATGCTGAAAAACTTTTTTTTAATGTTATCTTTGATGTAAAAACATATCTTAAAACCAAATCTATAATCAATTTAATTTTCCATATATGGATTGTGTCCCCACCCACTGTATCCTACAATTTTGGTGTGTAATCTTAAAAATATTAGGCTGAGTGATCACTGCTATGATAAACGTGGTAGTTCATGTTGCTGGAACTTGTGCATTCCACATTTAGTTTGGACTTTGTTGTTTATAATATTTGTGAAAATCCTTGTTGGTGTTTTTTTTTTAACCACATCAAAATATGGCAGTTGAAATTTGATATTTTTTTCAGGGAAAGCTTGCTTTTTGTTTACCAAGCATATATAAACAATAAGACCCACTTCTGATGTGGGAAAGAAATTTATATTTTTACTGTTCTCATTTGCCACTTCCTTAAGCTAACAGGATTTTTTTCACATAGCACTAATGCATCTCTGAGTTGGAGGCAGTCGATGTGAGGTGTTGTGTCAAGTGTAGTTGCTCTTAAACTTTTATTTCTTGCTTTCTAGGTTAAAGTTGAGGTTGTGTTTAAACACAACGTGTTGTTTCTTTATTGCTAATAGAATGAGTTTGCGGCACGTTTAAGTAAAATGGAAGCAGAACGTCAGAAACTGGCAGAAGGGATAACTGAAGCAGAAAGAAAGTATTTAGATGAAAAAAGGCGAGCTGATGAGCTTCAGCAGCAAGTCAAAGTAACTAAAAACCACCTTGAGTCTGCAAAACAGGAATTGACAGACTACAAACAAAAAGCTACTCGCATACTCCAAGTAAGCATTTCTTTAAAGAAGTCCAGTTTGATTTGTACACTTCACTTTTTAACGTGTTACGTCTCAAGTAATTCAATCTGTGTTTTTTCCATGTAACCTGTAATTTACTTTGGGGTATATGATACCTGTCCAGAACAGCTACCAATCTGTTTTGTATCTCAAAAATTCAAATTTACAGGTTGGGTTTCATAATTAAAATGGAAGTTACAGGTTCTGAACTTAAAGAAATATCCAAGTGAACCATTGCGCTTATTGTGCAACAGCTGTCAATGTGTTCCTAATAGATACATAGATGTAACCTGCAATTTGTTTAACTCCCTGAGTTCTTGTGTCAAGAAAACTGCTCTGTTCTGCCTGAGGCTGAAGCATAGCATGGCATGGATGCTTACGTGTAAATCAAAGAAAATATTTTTATATATACTCAAAGGTTGCACTATATAAACAATGGCAAAATTGCATATTTTGTGCATTACTACTTATCAAAGTTAGAAAAACCAAACTTGGCTAATTTGAATTTTGTTTATGAAAGTTAGCAAAACATTAAGGATAAATTTTATTTTAGAATAATGAATTTAGTCTGGTAGTTGAGGACCGTATTTAAATCATCGTGCTGAATACAAGAAGCATGAGATCAGGAATCAATGTCAAGCTAACGTTAGGTTGATTCTGAATAAAAAGGTTAATTTTGTTTCCCAGAAGAGTTATTGCTGGTTTGGTTCTTATTTGGCTTTGTTGGCAGGAGAAAGGATAGACTAAAGCTTTGCCTGTAATGTCTGTCTGCTCTCTTGTGTTACCTGGAAAGCCAGAATTTTTATCTGTGACACGTTTAACAATCCAGGCACTTCTAAAGAGAAAAACAGCACTCTTCTTTAGATAACACAAACTTTCAGTAAATCCAATATAATGGCATACAGGAAATCAGAAAAAATAACAGTAGAGAAGCATTTTCCATTTTAAAATCTGTAGGGTCATTAGTAACTTGTCTTAAAGACCAGATAAAGCAGTTAGTTTGCTGTACATCTACATACGAATTTTAGAGCAAAGCCGTTTTGACAAGTTGTTTTTGAGCACTTGTTAAATATTGCCATCGATAATACATTGATTTATTATTTCAGTCCAAAGAAAAGTTGATAAACAGCCTAAAAGAAGGCTCTGGTATTGAAGGTATGGATAGCCATACTGCAAGCACAATGGAATTGGAAGAACTGAGACATGAGCGTGACACTCAGAAAGAAGAAATACAGAAGCTAATGGGACAAATACAGCAGATGAGAACAGACCTGCAGGTAGCTATGATTACTACACGTCTGTGTAGTTAACCATGTACAAAGGACTGTTTTCTTGTGTGCTTTAGGGCTGTTGCTTCTAATGTTTGCTTGACATAGTATTAAAACAAGCCATTTTTTTTCAGTGTGGGGCAAATACCTATAGATACCCAATTTCTTTCCATGTTCTCTCACTCCCGATGATGGGAGGAGTGTTACAGACACCATTCTTTCTTTCCTCACTATTACACACTCCTTTTGAGGTAAGCATTTCTTTCCAAACAAGCCTGGTCATTTCTGCAGAGATTACAGTTGCTTCAAGGATTAGTAGCCCTTGCAGAAAAGGATGTGGGTAATCTGAGTCGTCTGGGGCATAATTGGCTCAACCCAGCAGCTGCATGCAAGCCTGCTTCACACACTTGTAGCCGCTAGACAGTGGAAGGGAAGAAGTCACTTGGAGGGTTCTCATGTTTACAAAATGCATTTATCTTATTTCTATTACAATAAAAATACTCTGTATAGAATGAGTGAAAGTCAATTATTTCATTCACCATCACGTTCATTGTTCTTGGAAGGAATATTGAAGATTAAACTTCTGTTACCTATGAGAGATTGAAGTATTGTTTGAATGTTAGTGAAATGGGAACACTCTGTTAATTTCAGGATATGGAGACTCAGCAGGTGAGTGAAGCTGAGTCAGTGAGGGAGCAGCTTCAAGACCTACAAGAGCAAATAGCAGCACATAAAATGGCCAAGCAAGAGGCAGAAGCTGAACTAGAACGGCAAAAACAGGTAAGGAATTCTTGAAAGCTGTTTGGTCTGTCTTATTTTAGGCCCCATTTGGTGTCATCGGTAGAACATTCAGCTTAATGAGAGAGGAGCTTATATGGTATTTAGATTATTCTTTCTTCCTGTATTCTAAAGAAATCCCCTTAAGTTTAATGAGTGTCACTAGGCCACAGTGCAACCAGTAAGAAGCAGTACTCCTGATAAATGGGTGTAACTCAGTGATGAGTTAAGGAATAAACATGACCATGGGGAGTGCACAAAATTGATCGTGACCTTAAATTTTATTCAGCAGGGGAACAATTCTACAACAGGGGTATAGTAGGATGTGTAACTGTTATTTATATCAAGAAATTTAAATACTAAAAATGGTTACGGTAGGACTTCCTATGCTCAATATCTACGTACAATTTAGCTCTTCAAACAGTGTTATTGTAATGCCAAATTCATAGTCTTTTTAATCTACTCGTTATTCAGTTCTGAAACTAAAGTTAATTACGTTCACCCTGCTGTATAAGACAAATAGCTGGTAAAATGGTACTAGTGAATTTTGTCAGATCTTGTTATCTTGTTAAGCAGGTTTATGCTAGAAAGAGGGGGAAAAAAGGCAAACTCATATTTTAAACTAAATCAGTATAAATCGGACCAATGCTTTGCACCCTATTAAAATTTCAGTTTCAAAAAAAAAAAAAAGCTCATGCAAAGAGAATTAATAATGAGGAAACTGGGAGAGTACACTGTATCTGCTAGGAACAATTTATCTTACAGGATTATCTGTCCTTTCAGAAATTACATTTTAATGAGATGCTAGCAGCTTGAACTAATTAAAAGGCAGAAGTCGAGGTCTGCTCTTGATGGATAGCTGATGTTTGTTATATCAAAGCAGATGGTAGTCTGTATTATGTTACTCCTGCTGTTCTGAGGGGTATATTTCAAGTCAATACTATGTATAGAAAAAGTGAGGTGAAGTCTTTTTTTAAAAAAAATAAAATAAAAATAAAGGTATTATCAGTTATTACAGAAAATGAGCTATTCCTTTTGATGACATACAGGTACATGTGCTTTTAAGGTAATTGATAACTTAATAGAATTGTAGTCTGTTCTATCTGGGAGTTGCTTTAACTTGCTGGAAGGTTTCTGAGACTGAAGATGGAAAATAAGTAAAGGTTATTTCTTAATTTTTTCCTTCAAACCATCAGATATACGATTATCTGTTTTCTGTAGCAGCTATTAGCTGAAGTGGTACAGTGATTTGAAGGGTGTCTTAAATTAAAAGATAAGTATGGTAGGTCTTTAACTAGGAGTTAACACAGCCACTAAATCCTGGAAGAAACAAAACTTACAGCTAGTTTTGCTGTTCAGTAACCTGTTCCTTCCCATTTCCCTGTATTACATTCATTTATTCTAAACTTTTAAGGAAGACCTATTTCATACACGGGTATAGATAGATATGCCAAGGTTTTGTTTTTTTTTAACTTAGAAAAAAAAAATGTGTCTGCATCTTCAGTTGATGGGTTTGTTTTAGGAACACAGATTCCCCCAAAGTATTTCCTAATCCTTTATTAATCCATTTAAAGACAGCAATATAATAAACAATATAAGGAAGATAAATCATGTTCACAGTGAAATCTCGTGAACTAGTCTGGACTAGTATTTGTTAAGTCAGTCTTCACAAAGGAATTTGATAGTCTTTAAGTTTTGTCTTCATACTCAGCTCTTTCTTTTTCCCAGTGCTAGACAGAAACTTTTATATTAAATAAAATAAAATTATATTAAATTTCAGTTTATATTTGATTCCAGTATATTGCCTACTTGTGTTCTACTGTGAAACCCTTGATAAGAGAATGTCTCTCAAAGTATACGTATGAAAAAAATCTTTGTTATCCATTTCATAGGAACTCCATTATACTGAGGAGGAATTGTATCGAACAAAAAATACTTTGCAAAGCAGAATAAAAGACAGAGAGGAAGAAATTCAGAAGCTCAGAAATCAGGTACTGTGTTTGTATAGAACATAACTTTATTACCTTTACTTATGAAATCAGGGTTGAAACCTATTAATTTGCTTAAACTGCACAAAAGACACAAGTTCTAGTAATGAGTTAGTGTGTACTTGTTTGCAATACAGAGTAGAGCTCTAAGTGGAGAGAGTACAGGAAGGCAACCACGAAGTAGTAAATAACGTAATTTTATACTTACATGTGCTTTTGTCCTCAGAGGAAAAAGAAAATTTGTGACCCAACTAGACCTGTTGGGGTGGTGCTGGATCAACATTCTTGTTTATGAAAACTATGAAGTCATTGGTGTTTGATCGGGTCATCACTATTTCTGCAGGGATCCTTTTAATTGGGTATAGGAACATAAGATGTCCTTCAGACTAGTTACCTGTCTAGCCTACTGTTCAATCTCAGACAGTGATAATGAGGACAGAATGTGAGCCTGGCCACTTCCTTCACTCCCTTGTGCTCCCTCATCATCTGCAGTTGTGTTAGACGTGTTAAAGTCCCTGCTAATTTCTGCCAGTATGTTTGTGTAACTCTTTTCCTTAAATCAGTCTAATCCCTTTTGGAACCTTCTGATAGTGTCAACCATCATCAGCCTCCTTGGACAGCAGGAAGGCTTCAGCCTTATTTTGTGTAAATTATCTTAGCATAAGGAAAAGTAGTCAATATTTAAATAAGCTGATAACCTAGGGTCAGCTATGGTCAGCTGTACAGCTAGTGTCAGAAGATTGGGAAACTTGTGTAGTGTGATACAAAGTTCATGAGCCTTTTGGCAGATGATTCTTCCGGTAATGTTGGTTTCAAGAATACCTGCTACCCGCCCTGGTACATTACATTCCACTTGTATTTCTTGATATCTCACTGCCTCTGGCTCCTGCTGATTCCATTGTCTCATCGTTGAAGCTACATCTTAATGGTATAGGATGGCTCAGGTCTAAAGTGGGAGTGAATAATCAGGTTTTGTAATATGTCATGTTTGTCAGATTTTGAACGTGTTCTGATTTTTTTCCTTTGCTTTGTTTTTTAGCTCACAAACAAGGCTCTAAGTAGTAGTAGTCAGACCGAACTAGAAAATCGGCTTCATCAGCTGACAGAGACACTTATTCAGAAGCAGACCATGTTAGAGAGCCTGAGCACAGAGAAAAACTCACTTGTCTATCAACTAGAACGGCTTGAGCAACAGCTGAAGGCTATCCAAGGCAGTAGTTCTAATGGACCTTCCATCAACATGTCAGGAATTGATGGTGCTGAAGGTAAATAATGAATGCTAATATTTAGAACCTTCCATTCTGCAATTCAGCATTCTGTATTTCCTAATGTCTTTTCCTGTAGGTCTGAGTTTATAATGGGAAAAAAAATCCGAAAATGGTTCTTATAGCAGAGACCTTGTTAGCAGCAGCCTGTATCAAAAATAGTTAAATTAAAACCTCCTTTTCGTCTGTAAGTGATGTTAAGTAAACTTAATAAAGCCAATTTAATTCTCAGTACTGTGACACTATTAGAACAAACTTACTTACAAATCCTGTCGCAGGTGCAAATAAATCTGTCTTTGGGGGTTTAAACAGAATCTTAGAAGCAGGAAGTATTGTTCCCCTTCAGAAAGGTGGTGGGAGGTGAGCATTAACACGGAACTTTTGAGAGCTGATAAGAATTTCCTCCTTTCTTTCTGTTCTTCTTGAACAGCAGCTTAAAACATGGGGGTTCTACTGAGGTGGGTTTATCTGTACTATGTAGCAATCATCCTGTCTGTAGGAGAACCTCAGCAGACAATACGTGGTTTTGAGATGTTACTTTTCAGAGTCAGTTTGAAATGATACATATATATATATATATATATATGGTGTATATATATAATATATGATATATATGATAAGACTTTAAAAGCAATTAATGAATTCCAAGGGGTGTAAAATGACAATCTAAGCTTTTGTTTCTTTGCTTGTGAAAGACAGACCTCTAAGAAAGTCATGAGAACTAGCAAATTTGAAGTATATTTCCTTTTGGCTCATGTTTAAGCAAGTTCAGTGATTTTGGTATCTTCATGCAATCACAACTAATCTGTGAATCTTTTTTAAATACAGTTGATGCGTAGTAGAGGTATAAACAAAATAGAAATATTTGGAATATACAAGTTAGTATCAGAAATGCTATCAAAATTTTACGGTATGAGAAATAAAAGCAAATGGAAAAAAAAAGCTTTACAGTATCAATCCTGTTATTTTATATACCTAATAATAGAATTATTATTGCTTAATGGAGTTAAATACCAAGCTGTCCATCTCATTAACTAAAATAAATTTTTAAGCGTACTGAGTTGAAGCGATGCTTACCTTGATTGTAAGTTTATCAGGAATCCTCCCCTCACAACACACATCCTTGCCTGCATCAAAATGACACTAACAAATCAGATGAATCACTGTTTTTGATTTTTATATATCTTTTTTATAAACTTTTTTTTTTAAATTTAGACAATAATGTAGCTGTTTTAGATTAATGAGATGTTTTGCTTTCTTTCCTTCAAATAGGTGCTCGTATGCGTAATGTTCCTGTCCTTTTCAGTGACATGGATACTAACATGGCAGGAATGTATGGGAGAGTTCGCAAAGCTGCCAGTAGTATAGATCAGTTTAGGTAAGAGTGTGCTAGAGGAATACATCTTGTAATTACTGGAGTCCTTTTGCAGTTTTCTGTGACACAGCTTCTGTTTTGAATTGCTTTCCTCACAGTAAAAGTAAAAAATAATGAAGCTAATGTACTGAGTACAGTATAAATTACTAAACATTGACCTAGTTCACTTGTGCTTTCCAAGGATATTTATATCCTTGGGACGTTACAAGCTGTAGTAAATTATTCAGACAGTGCTCTTGTATCTGTAGTTTTTGATACAGGAGGATCATTAAACTATATACAAAAAAATTAACCTTTTTCCTTACCAACTCCCATCTTTTTCACTTTCAGAGGTTTTGATTGGGTCTGGGATAAACACTGTATGAGTATTAATTGGGGACTGTCAATTTTTTCTTTTGTTTAGGTATCCTGATGAAGGCAGGATTCTGTGTTCTGACCCAGTACTGCTGTTTACCGTAAAAGAAAGATAACTGTTCAAGGAATTAGTAAACAAAAATCATTCTGGGCCCAGCAAATGACTTACTTTGATCCATTTTCTCAGCAGTTATTCACAGCAAAGGTCTGCCCCAAAACTTCAGTCAAATACCGGTAGAAAACAAAATTAGGTAGTGCTTTTTAATTCTCAGATATCTTAACAGGAAATCCTTTGTGCTTTTATGGTAGTCTGATTTAATTGTGAAGAATATTGGGATTTCCTTGATTAGAGCCTACTGTCTGAGATTCATTTGGCAGTATCATAATCACTTCTGTATCTGCATGTGTTTTTTTTAAAAAACAACATTATTGAACAACAGTGCACATCTAGTACAGTATACTTTGTAGTACTGTAGCAGTAAACTTTGAAAACCTATGTCCTTTTCATCTAATAGAATACAAGAATGGTGATCTGTTAGATTTTACAAATGAGAACAAGGTTTTTAGATGCTTCAGTCTTTTAAAAAAAAAAGATTAATGAGAGCTCCTCAAGTAACAAAATTTGACAAATTTGTGAGTTTAAAATGTTTATATCACTTCTTGAGTCTTAGCTCTGTTCACAAAGTCTGGGCCTAGCATGTGACAAAAAAAAAAGAGTACATTTAGTGGTCTAAATTCTGAATTTTCTCACTCCATTGAATGTCTTGAATACATGAAGTAAAATTCAAGTCAGAAACAAAGACACATGTATAACATCAGCTGTAATTTGAGTTTGTGGTGAGTAGAATGAGAGGAATGGGATTTTTTTTTTCTCACTGCTAACTTGTACGTGGTTTTTTTTCCCTTACACAGCATTCGGCTGGGAATCTTTCTAAGACGGTATCCCATAGCAAGAGTCTTTGTAATCATTTATATGGTGAGTAAGTTTTCTTCGAAGTAAGAATATAGTGCAGGATTTCTATAGCCGGTTCATATAGTACATCTGAAATTGAAATTTAATGTTTAAAAGCAAAAGGCTTTATAATTAACAACTCAACGTTGGTTGTTTTTTTTTTTTGAGTAGACTATTAAGTAGTACTTACAAAACAGCATTCTGGAGTCATGCTTGCCAGTTTTCAGTTTTTCCTATGAATTCTTGGAATAGTATTCTAAAGACATTCATGTGACCACCATTTAAAAGGCTGTAAAAAATAGAGTGAGAATTAAAATAGAAAACAGTATTGTGACCTGTATACACTGAGTTCAGGAAAGTGACTTCTGTTGTAGGTGTTCTTAATATTTGCCCATCCACTTTTTTTCAGTAAGTAATAATCACACTACTCTAGTAGTTGAAAAGCTAGCAAGTAAAGTTGTTTCGACTGCAATTCACCAAGTAGTAGAAAGTTGCTTATCCGTATTAGGTGAGATTGTCGGTTGCAATTGATATGAAATTCCTTCCTTTTCCACGGGAGGGCAGATGTCTGTCAGTTGAAGTGACCTGCAGTAAGGTATGTGTGCAATCTGTCCTGCTTGAAAATACGCATTAGTCAAGAGTTTGAAATAAAGAATTTATGTTGCTTAAGAACACAATGATTTCTCTGAACAGAGTCTCTGAGAATAGTTGTCACTGTCTCAGGAAATAAAGCAGAGGCACATAAATAAAGGAAATGACTGTTTTCCCCTGTGATGGTTTCTTCCAGCCTATTAAGTCCTGTAAGGAACAGGGCTCTCTAATTCCTGGCTTCTCTCTTTCTTTGTGACTTAGGCTTCCCAATATGTGAATAAAATGCTTTGTGCTAAAACACTGAAGAATTTTACTGCTGAAGCTACTCAATAATGGTTGCACAGGAGCCCTCTATTGGGCAATCAATGACAATTACACTTTTTCAGCTGGAACCTTGACTATGACTATTGTAATATTAATGCATAGGTCTTGGGTTTTTTGTTTTTCGTTTGTTTTCTTTTAAGGAAATATGGCTTAGGTACTGTCAGTTATCTCCCTTGTTACACCCCCACCAACTGTATTTGGTTACTGGAACAGGTTCCCCAGAGAACTCCGGCAAGCTTGGAGCCATGATTGCTTCAAGAAACATTTGGACATTGCTCTTAGATGAGTGGTCTGTTTTTTTGGGTGGTCCTAGGTGGAGCCAGGAGTTGGACTCGATGATCCTTGTGGATCCCTTCTAACTTAGGATAATCTATGATTCTGTATAATTTCAACAAAATTTGAATGAGAATTTACATTCCTATGATGTTCATAAAAAATCCTTAAAACAGTGCCCTTAGTAAGGGGAAGGAAAGGAGAACTCTGCTGTTTTTACACTGTCTGGTGTCAGTCAGTTGGCACAGAAGCTGTGGCTTACCACTTGCTCTAGGCTGATCACATGATGTGGTTTCTGTGGGCTAGGCTGGGTACTGGGGAGAACACCTGGAGTTACTGGGGCATGGATGGAAAGAGAAAGCAGAGGACGTAAAAAAGCCACCTGTATTGCTGTAGATTTCTTTTTGTTGTTTGTATAAAATCTTCAGCCTTGTGTGAATGGCATCTTTGGAATCTGACTCAGCATTTCATTGTGCAAATAAGAATTATTTTTTTAGAAGTAAAAATGATACGAAAAATACTTAAAATGTTTGTACAGAAATAGTTTCTTTTAGCTCACATTGTTGCTGTAAATGATGATTGTGCTGATAAGTTAATGCTTTCTTCTCTTTTCCCAGGCATTGCTTCATCTGTGGGTAATGATTGTTCTACTTACCTATACCCCAGAAATGCATCACGACAGTCCCAGTGGCAGATAGACCGAGACAGGACCATATGCTGTGCTGTGTAATTTGGATTGGCAGTGTATTTAGAATAATCAGTCCAGAAATACTGGCAAACTTTTTCTCCTGGTGTTCAGGAAGAATGAAAAAGCATCATGCCTGATTTATCACTACTTCTTAAATACACGTCTAATACTACGTAGCTTTTCCAATTTACCTAAAAAAGCATCACTTTCCTGAAGAAATAAAGCTATTATTAAGTTAAGCTCAGTTTAGCTTTTACGTTTTACGTAAACCTTCTCATGGTTAGAGTAAAAGACAAAGTTTGCACCTACAGAGAAATGCAAGGATTGCTGAAGTTACAGATAAATAAACTGTTTTAGGTAGTGCTGGTTATGGGCTATGGTCAGGTAAAAAACTGTACTTAGCAATTTAAATAAACCTTTCTTTCTGGTTTCTTTCAGTCTGCTTTTGCACTTCTGTTTTTAACTTTGTAAATAGTAGTCTTTTCTTTAAGGAAACTGTTAAACTGCAAAAATAACAATGGATTGGTGCAATACCTTTTTGTAAATAAGCTGAAAAATAAAATATACATTCTTCTTAGCTTTGTACTTCAGTGCAATAGATGTATCTTCCCTATCAGCTGAATAGTGGGGTTGCCTATTTAAATGCTGGTACTAGAGCTTTACTGGACAGAGAGAAATGGAGGTTTCAAGAAGGAAGGTTCAAATCCTTCAGAAATAATGGTGTTTCCTTTTTCTCTTGAAATTTATGTATTTTAACTGCATTTTCTTATATACCTCTCATTACTATGTGTCTTAATCAGATGTTATAGTCACTGAAATATTTATTTTCTAAAACTTTAGGTACCTTATTAAAACTATTTCTGCGACAGATTTTGTATAATTAAAAAATAATTCTGTCTAAATACTTACCAAATGTACTAATAAACACATCTCATCAAAGACTTAAGTAAAACCCATAAAATCAAACCAAATCTATTGGAATAGTTCTCTTGTTAGACTGGCATTTTTAGTTATGAATTGATACGCTAGCACAATAACACAAGGTCACTTTCCTTAAGAATTTTTTCCTGTGTAGTACTCAAAGCTGAGTAATGAAAAGATGACTAAAAGCAATTTGTCACACCTACTCTGAGGGATATAGTTCAGTTGTCATGTGACTTGAACACACTAAGCTTTGGTCCTGTGCACGAAGTCTGTCATACTATCTCCTATGGAAATGTTACAGTGGAAAAATGACTATTGCTGCTCTGATTCAGATCTGGTAGAGAAAACTGAAATGTTTTGATGAATTAAATAATAAAAGAGCATTTTCAAAAAGCTGTTTCTGTACCCTCTGTGTTACTTGATGTACTTTTCCTAATTTCTGTTGTTCGTTTCCAATTTTGATACTCAAGCCATTCTTGAACCCTGTGGAGAGCTTACTGCTATAGAAGGAGGTCAGGTATGGGCATCTGCAAAACCTTCTTCTCTATATGTGTTTTTTTTGTTGTTTTGTTTTGTTTTTTGGTTGGTTGGTTGGTTTGGTCTGGTTTTCTCTAAAACATCCAAACCACTGCATCTTAACCTTTTGGGTACTCCAATATACTGTGACAATTTTAGGGAGAACAGTTTTGTGGTATAAGCCCCTCACCTTTGCTGGCATTACACCAACTGCACAGCTATTCCTACTTCTCTCTTGCATATGTTTCTTTTTTCTACTTTTTGCTGGAGATGAAATCCAGTGATACTTCCTCCCCCACCTCCCCCCTCTACTGGAGTAGTTTAGAACACAAGTAGCCTTGTGTTATTGACCTATGTAAGCATACATTGCTAAAATGATTTTGGTTTTTATTCCTTGTCCCAGAAATAACTTTTTTTTTTTTCTTTTTTTGCCACTTCAGTTGCCATCTTTGCTATTAACTTTACTTTTTTTATTTATTTTTTTTCTATTTGTGAAAAGAGGAGCACAGCTCTTTGAGGGGAGTACCTGGTTACATTTTGATTTTTAAAAGGTACAGTTTTATCACACTGTGAATGGGCATGTTTTCACCCTGTAAGAAATGTGGAAATTGGCAGTTTATAGGTGGAAGTCCTTGCCAGACAAAGGGCTGTTCAGTGTGGAGCATTGCATGGGGTAAGGAAAGCAATGTTCCTGTGGCACTATAGGCTATACTTGTATAAGTGACCACCTTCACAGCTTTCTTTAAATCAGAGAAATGTGTGAAAAGTCTTTATGATCATGTTAAACACTTCAGAGTTGCACAAGCAATACAAAGAACTACTCCTTAATGCTTTTGTTTAAATAGTGGATTCTTTCCCCCTGTAATTCATGTTAATAAACTGTATATACTGAGGTGCAAGAGCACACAAGACCGTATAATGGGGTCTATCTGAATATAAATGTCAGATTTCAAGTCGAAGGGCAAGGTAGACTTCCTGCCTCGGATTAATAGCTCTGGTCCCTGATGTCAGCTGTCCTGCGGCAGCTCCAGGCCAGAGGTGCAGCAAGGACAGCAAGTCAGCCAGCAGCTCCTGGTGGGGCAGGAGCTTCCCTGAGGGAACAGATGGCTTCGGGGTGAGCAAGGACCTGCCGCTGGCCTGCATCTTCACTGATGGGAGGATATTCCTAGCACCAAGTCTGTTAGTTAGGGCTATCATACTATGGAGCAGTTAACCTACCCTCACTTCATAGACTGCCATAGCAAATTTTATTTTATTTTTTTTAATATTTTACAGATGCTGGTCTTGTCTTCACATCAGAAAAGAAATGGCCATAGTAACTCACAGAAAATAGCAATCTCTTCCAGCTGCAGCATCTCACTTTCTTGAGAGCATGATAGACCACTGTGTGCCTAAAGAAAAGTCCTTCCTCCCTCCCTGAAACTGGTCCAGGTACCAAGTGTATGTCTTTCAAGAAGAAAGAAGATTTTGAAAGAAGCAAAAACAAAAAAAAAAATTGAAAGAGACTACGTTTTTTATTATTATTTTATTTTTTCCCCTTCCAACTGTGCTGTTTGCATGTTATGGTCTGGAGTAGATGGCGCATCACTCTGGCCTTTCTAGGGGGAAGCTTCCCCCATCCTGGCAAGACCTGGTGGCCTCAGGGGGCAGCTGACAGACCGCAGGCAAGAGTGGCATGGGTAGCAAGAGTGAGAGTGCTCTTTTCCTGATGTTTTACAGCCTAGAAAAGGCCTGTTTCTGTCAGAGGCCAACTATCTCAGTACACATTCAATTAGACACATGCTCTCACCAAACTTCAGTTTCTGCAAAAGAGGGTTTTAGGTGAGGGCTCACGTGCCCTGCCACGACAACCAGCTTCTTTGCCACCTCAGTTTGCTGACATTCAACCTCTGGGCGTCAGCTGCTGTATTGGGTCAGCCACGTGTATACCAACGCCCTGCACAAAGGAAGGGACTTCCCTGCTTGATTGTTGGTAACAAGGGAGGAATCAGACTTGTACAGTCCTTAACCGACTTATTCCTGATCGGTCACAAAAGATGTTATTTTACCTCAGATATTGCATTTCTCTGCCTCTGTCCTTCTTTGCTGATCAGTATTTCTGCTATGCTGCTGGGTATTTAGCCATAAAACTGTAAGGCAATTTTTATGAATAACCGTTTGCAAATACTAATAATTCATTAGAATTTTGGTGGCTGTCCTTTGTACCTTGCCATCCTGCCCTATGACTTGAATTTAGAAATCCTTGACTTGGAAGCAGGCAGACAGATGCTACCAAACCAGAAATTATACAAGATGAATAGTAGCTCACACAATTATCTGCATCCATGTGCATGCGCTCACATAGCTCATCCTCTTGAACACCATTTCCTTTCCATGTGTACTCATGAATTTAATCTGTATCTTATGGGGACCTGGTACTGGGCTGCTGACAGGACCAGACCCCACCACTAACTTCCGGAAGCAGTGAGAATGATCTTCTGAGCACTCCCTACCTAAAGCTGCTTCCTGACCACATTGCTTGAATTCAATGCTTCTGCGTCAAGGAGCAAGTGCAAGCAATTCGGCTCTGTGGGGAATGCATCCAGTGCTTCAGGCAGCTCAGGGAGCATGGGAAATCCTGGGCTGTTGAATAGATCCGAGGTGTAAGTGAAGCAAAGTGAGGAAAAAACTTGGGCGGGGAGCACAAAGACACTTTCTCAAATTGGAGAGGGAGAAAAAAAGCTGCTGATTTAGGTTTAATGAACTCTGCTAATGATGTGGTTAGAATTCTGACAGGTCAAATCTCATGTGAGAGACTTCTTGTGGGAAAAGAAAAGATAATAGAGAAGGAATGACCTTGTTGTGCTGTGAATTAGACTCCTCTAATCAAGGAATCAGAACCTTGGATGGGCTTTCATCTTAAATTTACTCTTCCTCATGCTGGAATTTATCTCTTTTCAGACAGATATTGCATATGCAGATTTTTTTTTAAATTTTATTTGTAGGTTCAGATCAAATCAGGCAAACTGTAGTTTGGGCCCACACGTGTTCAAGAGAAGGTGCAGGAGGACACAAGGAAGCAGGAGTCTGAACTCTGCAGCAGCAAGCGGGTGGGCTCCGGGCATCCTGCCCAGCCGTGCGGGTGTGCTTGAGGAAGGGCTGTGGCAAGAAAACGATGTTCTCCTTTGCTATGGCTACCTGCAGCAAAATATCTGATGTGATATAGGAAGGACTGGGGTTTGGAGGACCTTGTTTGAATTTTGGTACTGTGTTGTTGTTGTTGTTTTTTATTATTATTATTATTTTCATGAAGAAAAGGAATCTGTTTTGGCACTCTTGCCGAAGAGGAACATGAACAAAGAGAGCACCTTCTCTGTTTTTATGCTAATGTATTGACATATTTTCTCAAAAGTTTATAAAGAAGTTATCACCTCAATACTAGTGTCTCACAGCAACCTGGAACAAAGATTATTATTTGTATGCAAATTCAAGCCATAATTAAATCCTGAATGGTTTTATTAAAAAAATTAGGAAACTTGTTGAAAGCATTTGTGTTGATCTCTTCAGTGGCAGGAAAGCATAACAATTCCCAGCTAGTGTTTAATTTGTAATGAGAAAACAAACTCTGCTGGGGAAGGGCCAGGAAGCACCAGTTCCCTGCCCGAAGCCGGGAAGAGCTCTATCAGGTGCACAGGAGACATGGAGATGGCTGGTAGAGCCCTAAAACCCCTTCCTGCTGCCACTGGTGGGATGCAGGAGCAGTGCCCAGAGGGAGGGAGGGTCCAGGGGCTGAGCACCCCCAGGGCCAGGCACTGCTCAGGGCTGTTTGCAGGCACACTGCAACCAGACAAAAGTCCTGCAAAGGCCGGGAAGGGAAATAAAGGGTGCCTGAGGACTGGGGGCCTTGCTTGGCAGCAAGGACAGACATTTCCATAGGCATAACATGGAGCGGTGTGATCACCTGTATCAGTTATACGTGACTATTTATCATTAATCCACGGTTATTGAAAGCATTGGTTTGAACTTCCTGCATCTGCTGTTTCCCCAGGGTTCACGCAGATATAATTATGCAACAGGTTTAATAAAAGCAAGCAGAGCAGCTGCTGCTTTGTCTGGGGATGTGTGAGCACAGGCTGTAAACCACCAGCAATGAGGCTGACCCTGCTTGGCCACCTCCACCACCACAGAGGCGGTGGGATGGAAGCTGCGCCCACCCACCCACGGTGTGTGCCTGCTCCTGCACTTGAAAGATGTGTGGGGAGGAGGCTGAAACGAGCTTGTCTGGGACACAGGGGAGTTTCTGGGAAGGTCAGGACCAGATCCTAACCATGGGATTTTCCAGCACGTGTTAGTGTCTTTTACTTGGTTTCCACTTAGGTGAACCTCCTGCCTTCCACTTGAAGGCAGCTGCTGCCCTCCCTGGCTTCTGGAGTAGCAGATGAAATATGTACCTTTCAGTCTTACCTGCTTCGTCTTGTTTTGTTCACAAATATTACATTGTCTTTACTCCCAGGACCTACTCCTATATGACACTAAGGCCCAGGGCTGTTACAGATGAGACGACACAGAGGTTTCTTCATTTTTCATTAATAATGGGTTCAGGTCAGCAGCAATATAAAGTTATCAGTTTCCATGTAATTTTTTTCCCTTGGACTCTTCCAAGCATAGCTGCAAAATGTGTTTACAATATCCTCATCTACCTGTGGAAGTTACGTTTCAATTCTGCTTGGTCCCAGAACAAGACACCCATTAGCAATGCACATATGTCAGCCCAGCCTTCCCAAGAGGACCTGCCACCCATCCCCATGTGTGTGGAGATGTTTAAAGCCCAGGTGCTTCTGAGTGATGCTCTCCTCCACACCTTGTGTGGCTGTCCCACAGGAAAGCTGCACTTTGCTTAGCACTTCAGCTACCTCAAGTCATCTTTTGAATGCCTGAGTAGGAAAAGTTGAATTATTTTGAGGTTTTGACCATGTTGTATGTCTAAGTTGATCTATTCCTTTCTGTAAGGGCTTGTGTTTTTGAAAAAAAATATCTCAGTACTTGACTGTGAAAAAGTTATGGCAAGTGTTGCTTTGATTTCAGCTAGCAATGTCATTGTATTAAAAAAGAAATCTGGTGTAATGTAATTTAGACTGAGCTGATGTATGTTGGGGGGCAGTAACGGGGACCCACGTTCTCCTGAAGCAGATTCCTGAAGCTCTGGAGATGAAGGAAGAGCAGGCACAAGCCTTGTGATGGTGACCTGGTGTTGTGAAGAGGGAGGAGGAGGAGGAGGAGGAAGAGGAGCCCGTCCCTCGCAGGGCTGCAGGGCTCGTCTTTCCCAGCGAATTAGGATCAGCCAGGTCTGGCTTTTAGCAGTAGCGTGCCTGCCTAAATTGCTGGTAGGTAAATTATATTTTTCTGTCTAGAATGAGGTAAATGCACATTTTATCTAGCTAATTAATCTGAGGGATAGAACTAACATGATTACAGTGTTCTTCTTTCCCTCACTCCTGTCAATATGGCCATGTGGCATTTGTATATCTGAGCCTTTATTAAACTGCTTTATTTGCAAGCAATCAAACTAGGAATATTACAAGGACACGGATGATTTTGTTCGGCCTGTCACCTTTATACACGGCTAACAAGCAAGGAAATGGCAGTGGCTTTTATTGTCTTCCTATCTCTGTAAACTCCCCTTTATTTAAAAAAAATAAAGCTCTTAAATAAGCAAAGAGGAACAGGCTTGGAAAATTCTGTGGACTCCAAGGTGCTTCTCTGTTTTTCCTCTGCAGGAACAAACACCGCCAGTTCCCCCTTTCCCACACGCCGAACCTTTTATTAACATGTCAGGAAACATGACTCAATCTGCAGCTTTGTCAAGACACAGACAGGAAATTTAGGTGCTTGCATTACCAACTGCCACTGTTTTGTTACATTTTTCCACTTAGATCTTGATCGTTCAGTGCCTCAGCACAGGCTGTTTCTTTGAATATAGTGACTAATAAGATAGTCAAAATTGCCTTGGCATTAAAGCTTCTTCGGGAGGGTGATGAATTATCAGTGAAGAAAATAATCCACATTTTAGAGGGGTAAGGAGAAAGAGGTAGGAGACTGTCCCACCTGACACTTCATGCTCTGCTTCCTAAGGCCCAGGCCTGAACACTGACCCCCAGAGCCTGGCAGCCCTGAACAGACTGCATCACCACAGCAAGCCCTGTGAAAGAGCAACAGCCAGGAGACTGTAAAAAAGGGGGCTTGATTCAAGTTTTGTTTTTTAGGGCTTGCTCAGCACATTTTTTATTTTCTGCATGGGTTTAAATAACAGCTGAAATTGCAATTTAGTGCAGGGCTGAGAGTGCTTGGAAATCACCATTCTGGCGGCTCACAGCACCTGTCCTGGAGCATCAAGCTCCTGAGGTTTAACTACCATCTTAATTACCAACATGGTCCCTTTTACCACCCCTCGCTCCAAATCCTCTGAGTGTGAGTTACAGTCCTGCACTGAGGGGCACAGGCTGGGCTCCCAGAGCTGCAGCAGGCAGCTGGGACTACTGCAGCCTTGTGGCCCCCAGCTTTTGGCCAAGATAGGTTTTGGGGAGCAGCAGCTGGCACGCAGGTCCTTCCTTCTCCCATCTCCTCAGCCATACCGAGCATGAACCCTGATATCTGACTGCGGCCCCAGCGAGGTCCGGAACTGCTGGTTAACCCAAGGGACAGACCTCCTGCTCAGCTTCAGTGTTAAGTGTCCACAGTGAGGTAAATTAATTCTGTATTTCAATATCAGAAGGATGGAAGGAATATAATGGTGTTAGAGAAGGCTGGCTGCCTTCCCAGGGAGAGCAGTGTGACTTAGCCCAGAGCTGGCTGGAGAACCAAGCAGTTATCTCTAGCTCTCGTAGGGGCTGCAGCTTGTACATAAAATAATAAATAATAATAAAATAAAATAAAATAAATAAAATCATCACCTATGCCACACCTTTGCAGAGCCTCTTTAAGCCAGTTTCTTTCACAAACGAGCACCTTGCTCATGCAGCTGTATGTTGATGTGAACATGAGCAACCACAGCAGACAGACTGCTGATCTCCCACACCATCCCAAGGGCAGGTCTATAGAACAGCAGTTTCATAAAGCTGATAAAACAAGTATGCTTTTATTTACCAGTGCCACATGCTAACAAGTCAGAATATCATAGCTGCTGTGATTCTTGCACTGAATGCATGCCTACGCATGCCAGCAGGCTGGGTAAGGGACCATGGCCACCACCAGCACCCTGCTGTGCTCGTCCCACAGTGTGGGTGTGCTGAGGAGGTGGCCAAGCACCTCCCAGTGTCCATGTGGCTGGGAGGTGACAGCAGGACAGAGGTCAGCGGCGGTCACAGCCCTGAAGCCACCTGATGTCCCGTGCACCACCAGGGGATGGTGTCCTGGTGTCCATCACACCTCCTGGGGCTCATTGGATGTCTGCGATTATAAGGCTGAGGTTCATAGGAAGGATTACTCCTGGGCTCCTCAGACCCCATCCTGCATTATCCATGGGCTGTGTTGGTGCCAGGGCAGCTGGGGCTTCCTCAGCCCCATGGCACTGTGGCCGGGCAGAATGCTTCTCCTTCACTTCTTCAACCCCAGCCCCTGGGGTACGGCCTCCTAAAATGAAATTATGTCTGAATGCCACATGGAAAGAAGCAACAGCTTATTTCTGAAATGTCAATGCCTTTTCATTAAAACTATTCCTCTGGAGGGTAGGAAACCCTGGTACAGTAAAAATACCATTTTACAGGAGAAAACAGCACTGACCCTACCAGAAATGAATTCCTCTATACATCCAGCCCCCAGTCATTGTCTAGATAGGATTTGGCAGGAAAGGCAAACTCAGAAGAATAGTCTGATCATCTTCCAAAAGAACAGCAGCAATAATCAACTTAATAACAGAAGAAATAACTTAGGGCACAGGAGAGGATGGAAATGTTTGCTGAAGGTCCTTAGGATCCTGTATTTTTCAGTCTGGATCCATGACCTAAATTTAGTAGTTTAGAAGATCCAGTGGTGTTCAGCCAACTCCACATATGATGGATTGCAATACTGTGGCATGTGCCTCCACTTGAAGAGGTAGCAGATCTGCAGCGCTTAGGAAGCAATGAGGCCTGAGCAATGGGTTTTGAGGCTGAGGAATGTGCTGGAGGCCAGAGTCCAGCAATATAGTCTGGACTTGGAAAGGCTGAGTTCATCCCTGGCTAACAGCATCATCTCTCACCTTTGCATTTAAAGACATGGACCGTCCCTTAAATCGGTTCAATGGACTTTATTATTTCAGTTTTATTTCCTCATGGTGCTGAAAGCCATTATTTCCTACCTTTCAATATTTTAATTGTGTCCCTTACCTGAAAAATGGATTATCTCCTCTATCACAGAACTTGAGATTTAACAGGACAAATGAGGCAGAGAATGAACATGACTTTCTATGCTTTTAATAGGCACCTAGATGCAAAATTTCCTAGCAAAAAGAATTTTGTTTCCCTGAATGCTTGATTAGCATGAGATTACTAAGCACTTACAAAGAGATCAGAGTTTCTCTTGTGCTCTCTGAAGGGTGCAACAGTGGCAGCTGGTGTTCTGGAGCACTGCTTTCCTGAGACTCTGAGTTTTAATATCCTTCTGAAGGACTGTTGAGCACATGTTACTGCTGATTGCTACTATCTATTCTGGTTTCAAATTAATTCTAAAGTGCTCCATTTAATGCTGGCAGGTGCTTTGTACTGAATAGACATGGCTTGCCCAAGCCAGTTTGGGGACATACATAATTTTGTAAAAAGCTGTTTCTTTGAGGCACATTCAATAGCCTCATCTGACCCTGAACCTTTAATCCTTTAGCCCAGCCATCACACTGCTTAACCTGAATCCTGCCTCTCCAAACCAGCCCCCAGCTCCCAGGTCCCTGCCTCCCCCTCATGTCCTCACCCAGAAACACAACCACCCTGGCCATGGGCAGGCTCAAACTAACCACAGGGATGCCCTTCGAGGCAAAACACAGAGGTAAGTCGTAGAACTGCTTTACTCAAGATTTTAAGGATGCTGAAAGCTTACATGTGCTCAAACTTTGATTAGACTCCTTAGAAGAAAAATATACCAAGGGCTCTTAGACAAAAACATGCCATTTTCGGTGTGGAAAGTCTGTAAGCTGCTGAAGCAACATTACCATGTGGTTATGAACACCTCCAAGGTCTTGCACGCCTCCACGAATTTGTTTGGGCTGGTTTGGGCTGCTGCCTGGGGCTTTGTTTTCATTCAAGGGGGGCACAAGGATTGACCTAATTCATCCCTCTCATACAATGGGGATGCTAGCATGAGCCCTGGAAGCTGCACATTACCTGCTGCCTGTGCACAAGGCAGCAGCTGGCCAGTGTGACAAGGGGCAGAGCAGGCTGCAGTACTGTGGGGTCCCGAGCATCCATCTGCATCATGGGTATGTGTGACAGCTGGTAATGGGATATCCACTGCTGCTGCAGAGATGGTGGTGGTGACAAAAGGCTTTCTGCTGCCTGTACACATTTTCATCTAAATACATGTAATGGAAAGGAGTTACTCAGTTGATACCAACCATTCACCCTCTCTGAAGATCAACTTTATGACAGTTAATTACAATGAGAGATAAAGAGAGGAGCCCTTTTACAAGAGGAGGTTGCATTGTCAGGCTTTCCCTCGATGCTGAGCTCCAACAGTGGCTCTGAACAAGGCTTGCATACATGTGGCCACGTGCCCTAATCCTATAGCCATCGTCTACTGCAAAATATGCCACCCACATGCTCATGTGGGCTCGATGACTCATGGCCACCCCTTTCCAGTCTCAAGCTGTGCCTGTGGAGAAACCATCTTCCACCCTCCTCTCTGTGGGAGCAAGAGGCGGGCTGTGACTGCAGCCTTTCCAGGCCAAGTGAGCACTGCGCTTCCACCCGTTGGTGGTGAAGAAGCTGGCAACGACATATTGCAGTTGGATGAGGCTCATGGTGCCAAAAACTGTTGGCAGATTGTGTCTGGAGCTCTCTGTGTGAATGCTGGGCTTGCAGCAGGGTGTCTGCACCCAGGGCTTGGTGGAAGAGGCATGTGTTCCTCAGGGAGCTTCTGGTCATGCTGGGGCTGATGTAGAAACACAGAAAAGTTAAAAGGACACTCTCTTTCACAAACTTCCAGCTGCCTGGGCTGAGAGTCGGTATAACAGAGAGTCCTGCAGGCCTGGAAACATTTTGGTCTATTTGCCCACATGCCTGGTGACAGGATGAGAGGGAATGGGCTAAAGTTATGCCAGGGGAGGTTTAGGTTGGATTTAAGAACTTCTTTACTGAAAGGGTTGTTAGGCATTGGAATGGGCTGCCCAGGGAAGTGGTTGAGTCACTATCCCTGGATGTCTTTAAAAGATGTTTAGATGTAGAGCTTAGTGGTGTGGTTTAGTGGAGGACTTGTTAGTGCCATATCAGAGGTTCGACTCGGTGATCTTGGAGGTCTCTTCCAACCTAGACTATTCTGTGATTCTGTGATTTTGGAGCCAATGATTTGGCCATTTCCCTCTGTGAGCTATTCCTCTCTTCTGCATTGTGCCTGAAGTGGGGAAAATTCAAGCCCTTGAGTTCAGGCCCAACTCAGAATGACCTCTGCCTTCACTGCTGTGATGTCTAACCTAAAGGCCTGACAAAATGGTGGAGAAATTGGTGGTGAGCAGTGGCTGTAATGACTTGAGTAACACTCTATGCAATAACAGCTCATAGCTGTGACCTGGGACCAGCAGTTTACCTCTTTACCACTGGATTAGAGCTTGGGCTCTAGGAATGAGGTGTCAAACATCTCCGGTCAGGCTGGAAGTGTTCTCTGGAGACTACAAATTGAAAGACCCAAACCCAGAGCAGGGGTCTGCCCCCTCACTGTCCGGCCCTGTGTCAGCACCATCATCTCTCCACAAGCCAGGCAGAGAGGAGAGCCTAACCAGCCACTGGTGGAACAGGCCCTGTAGAGCCCGAGGGCCCTGGGAATGGACGTGGTGGCAGGGTGCAGGCAAAGGGTACGGCTACGCTGTCAGGGGACCATAACACTAATGCACAGCTTTATATGGCTGCGGATCCACTTTTGACCTTCAGAAGCGAGAACTGGAATGCTAAACTGAGGAAGAACACTCACTGCCATACGCACGAGCTCATTAGTAGCTTACTGATAATAGCTCGGCCACGCACAGGGCTAAGGGCAGTGACACCGGCTGGCACAGCTCAAAAGGGACCTGAGTGATTGGCAGCTCAGCTGAAGCACTGCAGTTCACCACACAAACCAGCACTCTGCCACACGGCAGGCCCCTCTCTAAATTAACACAGCTGCTGAGGGGATCAAAAAGATGGGCCTTGATGTGCCTGTGTTGTAGACGAGCTTAGCCAGTCCTTGGAAATGGCCCTGCAGTGAATATGCTGGCAGGCCCAAGTCGGTCTGGGATCTGCACGCAAACAGTTGTGGCTGCGAATTAGCCCTTCCATGGGTATTTTAAATTATTTTAAGCAACTCTTCACTTAGCTGCTGGAGCTCAGATAGGAAAAGCACCCTAATGAAATTCCACTTCTGCAGCATGTCTAAGATAAGAGCCGAGAGGCTCACTGCCCATGCTGTTGGGGAAAACACATAAATCAAAGCTAATTTGCTAATTTGTGGTGTCCAGCTAAAGTGCACAGCTTCAGTATTATTATTACTGAGCAGTGCAGGTTCCTGCTCATCTCTTCTGGTCTGGAGGCTTATCTTCACACCAGGCCTAGCAAGTCCCGGCCACAGTGTCCAGAAATGGAAGCACCCAGAAGCAAGGCTGATTTTGAAAAACATGTGCTTCAAGCCACGGTATCCTCTCCGCAGCAGGTTCCCTGCCTGTCAGACAGGAGTGTGGTCACTGCAGGCTAACGATGTGGTGAATCCCTGCTGCTACAACATGTGAATAGCTACGCAAAATAGCTTAAATTTCAGGTTGTGCACTCAAGGGAGGAGCTGAGGACAGCACTGGGCATCTCTCTGCCACATCCTATGGCTTTGCCAAGATACTCAATGTCCGGCTGCCCACAGCACCAGTGAGTGCAAACCACAGGACAACATTTCCCCCAGCAGAAGGAGTCCCAGCCCTTTTCTAACAAGCCCTCTGTCCAAGGCTCCCTTTTCTGCCTGATCCTGCAAAGCTTCCTGCCTGCTCTCTGCTGAGACTGCAGAAATGAGCTCAATTACAGTATTTTAGGTGTTGTCACTGGCTGCTGCACTATCAAAAGTACCCAGCAGCATGCAGTGTGCACAGCTTGTCTTTCTGAACCCTTTAATAAAGTCAGAGGCAGTTTCATTGCTCATATCTGGATGGAGATGTAAAAAAGATATGTGAGCTTTAAGGATCTCTTGAATCCCAAAGACTTGCTAATACTCTTTGGATAATTTTAGAATACCATCAGCAACATATTCATACCAGCAGCTGATAGCCCTACTAATATGGACTGATTTTCCCCCTTTACCTTACGTATGATTTCATCTCAGGTACAACATTTACCCACTGTGGCAGGAAGAAGTTTATTCAGATGTTTTGATCATATATAAAGTCAGATTACCTTTACCAGTTCTTTCTTTAATGTAGGGCAGCAATGTTCAGATCTTTTCCCTTGGAGGCTTTTGACTTCTCCAGAGTTTGTTTCTGCATTCTTGGTTGTGTTTTCTGGGTACACAGACATAGATTCATGCAGCTAGGCATAGACTGAGGTGGAGAAGAATGACTTTCTCCTGCCCAGTCCTTGGAGCAGCCTATTCCCTGCCCTTTGCATAGAGTGACACTAGTTATTAGTTTCCAGCAGACAGTGTTTGCTACCCAGGATTTTCTGTTAGTTCTCACCCCTGGGACTGTCTAGATTTTTTTCAGTGTCATAATTCATTTCTTTTGAGAACCCTAAATGTCACCAAAAAAAGAACAGGCTGTGCTCACATTTCCACGGAAGTGCTAAGTCCACCTTGATGGCTATGAACCTCTTTTTTTGAGAATCTCTCAAATTTCCATTTTCTCACTAAAATTCCCCATGCTCCTTGGGCAGATTTTGAACGCATCTGGCTGCAGCATACACATATGCCAAATTCTGCTGGGATCAATGTTAAAATGTACTTACTTCAACAGATAAGATATCAAGATATTGACTGGGTCTTTAGTCGATGTCACTGTTAGATTCTGTACACCTCATTAACCTACTCAATCGGAGCGCTCTAGTTCCAGTGGGAAATGTTGCTGTAATTAAGATCCCAGGGATCTTAAAAAAGAGTAGGAACAAAATAAATTGAAGTGAAGCTGCTCTCAGCTCCTGTAAAATAGCAGCAGCTATGTTTGATTTTCCTGTCAAGCCAGGAGAGTGGTGCTGCACACACATCACTGATCACTTGGAAGCAAGTTATGGAGCCAGACCCAGCACGGTCGAGACAAGAAGTGCTGACTCTAGGGCAAAACACAGCATGCAGCAGCTGAGCTCTTGAAGCATTGCCTCACAGATTGTCTTTCTACTGAAGTACTGGGTTTTCCTTCATTTTCTAAGCTGACCTGCTGCAAACTACCTGGTGACCAGATGCTGCATGTGAACAGCTTGAAGGACACACAGATGTTTAGCAGCATCTCCTGAGAGTGGGTGAGTGCCTTGGCTCATGTTCACCCTCTTACTGTGGCTCATGTTGTGGCATCACCAGCACCACAGTGAGGCTGTGCCCATGCAGCCTGCCAACACGTGCTGTGGTGCTGCCTTCCCCATAAACTCATCCTTACAAAGTGATGTGCTAATTCAACAACTGGTGCCCCATTGCTTTGACATGGATACAAGTTAGATAATTGAATATAAAAATCAGAAGAGGGGAAAACACATCCCTTGTGCTCCCTCCTAAGCTCTTTCCTCTGATTTTCATTCATTTGCTTCTTATTAAAGATCAACCAGATAAACTCTGTCTTGGATTTCTCAATAATTGCTCTTTGCATAGTACAGCGTGCAGCTGGAGGAGACCAGGAGGGAAAAAGCTTTCCCATAAGCATGAGATGTTCAGCTTTAAAGAGCAGAAATTAAGATCTGGCCTGACAGAGCTGGCATGAGGGTGACACCTTGGCAGGGATGTCACAGAGCCTGTAGCACCGGCCTGTAACCGATAATCTCCTGATACTATTACAGGCACTGCCATTATGGCTGTCAACTTTAATTAAGCACACTCCCATTTGCTCTGTCCTTCTAATGTTGCTCCAGGGCCGCTGCTAATTCAGCGTGCAGCCAAGTTTCATCAGAAGGGTGGTGCTTTTTTTTATTTTATTTTTTTTATTTTGTTTTGTTTTGTTTTGTTTCTTTGCATTGTTGAAATTGGGCTTGACTCAACCACTGGAGGCAAGGTTAGCTCATCTTTTCCCCTGTGCAGAGAGGCCGTGGACCAAGGTCACCCAGCTCTGAGGTGGGTCTTCCACCTTTTGCCTTAACCCAAATGCCCAGCCATGGTCACTGCTGCCCCTGTTCCCGGCTCTGTGGGTCTCAGCTGCAGACCCTTCTCCTCCTCCAAGCAGAGGGGAGCCCCAGGAAGGGTTGATGGGGTGTCCTGCAGCAGCTGAGCTGTCCCAGCAGGACATGGCCACCACTTCAGCAGAAGTCTGCACTGGTTGGCATCCTTCAGCCTCTGCCTTCATTTTATTCTGCAAACATGAATTAAGCATTAGGACATCACTGTTCTGCAAGGACACCAAGAACGGATACAGCCCACTGTTTTATTCATTATGAAGAATTGAATCTTATTACATTTTAAAAATCAAATATTAAACTGCATTATATGGAAATGTAGGGGATATATGCCTGTGTATCGACATATCCATTTATTCACAGGCTTGGTAGGGTGCTAGATATAGGTAAAAATAAAGGGAAATTAAGTTACGTGCCCAGCCTCATACTGCAAATTGGTGGCTGAGTCAGGAGAAGAGCTGAGGTGGTGCTGTTCTCTGTTGGCTACATGGGGAAGCTGAGAGCCCCCATCCAGGGGTCATTTTATGTTTGTAAGTTACAAGTGGCTTTCCTGAAGTCGTTCTTTTCTAGTACTTTGAAAATGCCCTCATCAGCTGCTGAGAAAAATCTGTTATGGCCCCTTTTTCCTTTGTCCACACAGTTCTTTTTAAAGCCATTGGACAACTTCCCCTGTCCTTCTTAGTGTGTTAGCGTGACTGGCCTTACCTAAGCAGAGCTTGGCTGCTTGAGTGGGCTCCTGGCCCCTGCCAGCAGAACGAGCACAGCTGGAAAACGGGTGGGGAGCTGATAGGAGAGCTGGGAGCAGGGTCCGGCCCCTCCACCCCCAACACCCTCCCCTGGTGGACCTTCCTGTCCCTGCAAGGAGCTAACTCATGCTCCTACAGGCCCGCTGCCCCAGCACGAGGTACAAGCCTGGGACACTTTGCCCAGATGTGCCAGGCTGCCCTGTGGGACAGAATCGTGTTCTGTGCACAACTAATCCAGGCTCTTGGGATGAGTGAACCAAGTATTATCTGCTCCTCCAAAGCACCAAGGAGTCAGGCAGACAGCACATCTTAAAAATATAGCTTCCCAAATCCCAAAGGTTGGCCACTGCCCTTCCCCTTCCGGAAAAACTATTCCATCTCTGCCTCCATCCAAAATTACATACGGAAATTTGCCCTTAACAAAGGCCTGGAAAACCTACTTTCTGGAGAGGCACGCTCTGATTTGAAGATTGCTGCCCACTAATGCTTTATTATCCATTGGGTAACTTCCTAAAGAGCAACCCTGGCAGTGATCTCACCTCAACTGGACACTCAAGTGCGTATCTGTGGAACATACCGAGAAGGCAGATGAAGGTCATCGCTGTCCACAGCACTTAATTACACAGAAATGGCTGTAGCAGCTGTAAACACTAAGTCCATTAGAGGGATAATGGCTTCAATGAGGTTTCACACATCTATGAAAGGGAAAGGCAGGGAGACTTTATAAAAAAAGCATTAGCTGGACTAGAAAGACTGCTTAAATGGCAAATTGATGAATTCTTCTTGTCCCTTGTGGTTTTCTGATCTTCTGCTTGTGGGAGCTGAGCAACATTCTTCAGGGAAAACACCTTGCTGAAAAATGTATATCCAGATACACTGAAGCTAGTAACAAAAGGTAAGGCGTGTAAAGGCCCCACCTTTACAAGCAATGTTGAATTTGGCATTTTAATCCTCTTCCCTGGGGCAGCACTGAGTGGGTGGTGTGGGGTTTGTCCTCCAAAGGACAGCGAAGTTCCAACCCTGTCGTCCAAGGCTTCCCTTCTTTAGTCCACATCTTTTTAATGCCATTCACATTTGGCCAGTAGAGTGGCTAAAAACTGGTGAGTCTGAATACAAAAATAGGGTCAATGGTGGCCCAGTTTGGATGGAAACCTCTCCCAGTTTCCCCAGCTGTGGGAGGGGGACAGCTGCCTTTCGCGGGGCGCTTGTGCAAAGTGCCCGGTTGTGTGACATTGTGTGCAGTGCTGTGCTAAAGACCTAACCACCACTTTATTTCACCACTGATGTGAGAGACGTTGTTCAATTTCAGCAGGTAGCAATGGGACAAACAGGCATTTCAAACTGTTGAGAAGTTAGAAAAGACAATTTGAGAATAATAAATTTAAAATATGACCTGAATCTCTCATAGATACATCACATACAGCGAGTCATTCTGTGTTGCTCAAGAAAATATTGTTTCCTGCAGTGCGGGGATCAGCACCCTGAGATAATCTTGAAGATTAAGGAGTGACTTGGTTTTTAGTTCTGCATTTGTAGTCGTGACATTGAAGCTTGAGTGAAGTATCCAGGCAACAAGCCAGTCTTCATGGTTAGCAGTATAATACCTGGCTAAACAAATATTTCATGCACAGACCTAATGAGGCTGATGCTAGGGAAAAAAGGAACATTAAAAAATTAATTAGGATATGCTTTTTGAAAGGCATTATTCCTTATTGCTGCTCATGTATCACCTGCAACACACAGCATGGCTCAGGGAAGGCTGCAGCCAGATATAGTTACAGAACATCTGCTGAAGAACAAAGTGTGAGTGTCCTCCGCAGGGCGGTCCCGCTGTGCCGATGGGAGGTTTGGTGCAGACGCGATTGCCCTGGCTCTGCACACACAGCGAACCTTGCAGAAGAGCGTGGAGGTCAATGTAGCATGCCCCAGGAGCTGATGGCAGCTCTGATCATCCACACTTCTTAGAGTCAAATAAATTTAATCATGGGTAGTCCTATTTTAACCCCTCCTCTGAAAGGCACAAGGAGAAATATAATTTATCTTGCAGAGCATAGTTTGAGTGCTGGCACACCTCTACTGGTGGGCAGGAATGCCACCTACCCCTGCATGGGAGACAAGAGGCACAAATGTTCCTGGGGACTGGTTTGTTTAAAGTGTTTAGCAGACCTTCCTCTCTGCCTGCTTGTCACCTGGCAAGGAGCTTCCCAGCCATGCCCTGCACTCAGTCAAAAAAATCATATTGCAACTGCTGCTGTAATAGGCTTGGCTGTAGTAGGTAATGTTTGATTAGACATGGGTCAGGCCACATGCTTCAAACTAGTTACAGCTTTGCCCTAGTATCCCAAAATCATTTTGTGTGTTTGCTTGACTGTAAGTATACAGTAACTATTCAATTTGAAAGGCTTGTTGGGCAAACATGCCCAGTATAAACTGCAAAAGGTGTTTTAATTCAAGTGACTTTGGTTTTGAAAACTAATAAAGTTCCTATGTATCTTTGCACTCCCCCAATTAATTTCACAGATGCTCATAAAGCCAAAGATTTAATTAGATGGTCCTTTTAGTCGGTTGATGTTTACTGAATATGCAATGAAAAAAAAATAATGAAAGTAGATGTAGACTGAAAAGACCCTGTTCCAAGTATCTTATTAGAAACAAAACAAAAAGCAAAGCTACTAGGTTGAATTCATTACTGGTGTGTATTTAATCCCATGACGTTATAATAACACTGCACCTGAGCCATGGGGTCTCAAAGCTCTTAATGTTTAAACTTTGCAGCCAAGAGAGTGACTGAGATGCAAGCTTCAGAAGCTGTTTCTGCAATTGTTTGGGTGATTTTTCATGAACAAGGACTTCTGGCACAGTTATCACATGTGTGCTTCAGAAGGGTTGCTCACATGCCTGCCTAGCTCCCTGGAATGACTGCTTCTACCCCCTGAGACATGCAAGCATCCTGCTTCGTGACCAGAGGTGCATGGTCTGGATAAAAGGAATGTCATGCAAGAAATATTCTAAGCAGGTTTCCTAATGAGAAGTGTTTTTAGTTTTGGCTGGAGAACTTTAATAAGGGAGATTTCTCTTGGATCTTTAGGTATGAATGCTAAGGATCAGGGGTAGAAACCACCATCAAATCTGAATTTTGTGATTCTCTACCACGTGGCTTCCAAACCCTGGTGTGAAGCTTGGACATGGAGGGTGCCCAGAGCTGAGACCTGCCTTTCATCTGGCATGCCTCTGCCCACAGACCACCACAGCTCCCACAGGACCCAGGTGACAGGGACACGCTCAGGAGCTCCAGACACCCACCAGGCTGTGGGTCCGGGGGGGAGAGCAGGTTTGTTATACTCACCTGCTTCAATGGATCTCGTTACCTCCACAGAGGTAACGTGCTTTGCTCTAATGGTAGGCAAGCTGAAAGGTACAGAAGCATTACAAGCCCTGTGAGAAGGAGGGATGCGTGATCACGATCAGGGACAAGGTTACTGGAGGGTGGTGTGAAACAGCAGACTGCAGTACCAGATTGGGCACAAGTCTCGGGTTCCTGGGAATACAACGAGACATAACAAGTCTCCTTTGTGCCTGTCACCCAGGAGTGACCTTGAGGGATCTCAGCTGACGGACCTGGAGGAATGACTCACCTAATGTTCCCAGAGTAGTTTCACCTGGATGTCTGTGGACCTCTGCTCATACCTACCACGGTGTGGTAAAGAGCAGCAGACCCTTCTATCTCCTTTTCTCTTTTTAAAACCAGCACCTGCTGCCTTCCCAGTACAAATGTCATACATGGAGTGTTTCTCCCTCTGCAGGAGCTTCTCTGAATTTATATGCCTGCCCCACTCCTCCATGAGCAAATTCCTTCAATCTTATATGACCTGCCTGCGAAACCTAATGGATAAATTTTCTAAGTCCTAAGATTATTTGTTGTACTTATATGGACTCCCAGGCTCTAGTTTGCCATTGATGCTCTAGGGAGCCCATGTGTGGCAAACCAGCAATATTGATGACATTTTGCATGAAGGTAGCTTGAAGGCAGCTCAAGTCACCTCTTCTTCAGGCTTCCCCAGATTGTTTTGGAATAAAATTGTCTCTTTTTTTGTTTGTATCTTCCAGAATTCACCCATATATACACATATCTGTACTCACTTTTGTCCCACTTTAATTTTACCATACAGTGCAATAAATATAAGTGTGCAATTAACTTTTCTGTGTTAAGTAACCTCTGTGGTGTTATTTCTGCAAATAAAAGTAACCCTCTGCCAAGCCGTCTGGTGTCACACCATGCATGGGACACAGCTTATTTTCAGTCATTAGACCTGCATGTGTCCAGAGTATAAGGCAAGACACCAAAGTATGCGCCTTGCCTAAACAGTGTCTACATACAGCTCTGAGCCTATGGACGTGGAGACAAGGGACGTTAGCAGGGCAGAACCTCAGACTGTTTGGGCTTTTCCTGAGTTGGCTGCCTTAGTAAAATAATGGGATTTCTACTGCATGACATTAACAGCGCACCTTTCGTAAGTCCCACGAGGAGGTCTGAGGAGGCCATAGGGAAGGGGTTAATGGTGCCTTGAGGGGTTAAGTCTGCGAGGAAAAGAAAATACCCCAAAGGAGAAGGGTGTGCTCTGGAGACATAATATTCCAGCAGAGGCTGAAAGAATCACTGTCATTTTCTGCTTCAAACTTCCTATAAAGGTTGATTATAACCAGATGTTGAACACAATTGCAACAAATAACAAGAGGATTGGAGTCATGGAGTGGAATAAGGAAAGAAGAGCTCAGGGAATATTTAGATTTCTGAGATGTGTTCCAGCCTTCAGAATCAGATAAAAATTCACCTGTAAGGACTTAAAGACTCATCCAAAGCCATTTCTGAGCTACTAGTAATTGCTTTTGAGTAGCTAGAGGATGAGAGGGGCAGGAGGGAAATAGCAGGTGAGCACTTAGTACCTGTCTTGCAGGGAAAGCCAAGGAATTTAAATCAATATGCGTAATTCCTGGAAAGATTGCTGGAACAAATTATTAAACCATCAATTTATTGTTGGCCACTTGTTAGTCAGTTGATACAAAACACACTACAGGGATTTGCCAAGAGCAAACTGTGTCAGCCTATTTCATTTTTAACACTTTGGCCCAGTGGTTAAAGGAAACAGACTTAATTCTAAGAAGAGTCTGAGCTCTTTCCTGCTGAACATTTCCCTGGTGTGCTCACCAGGGAAATACGGTCTCGTCTTCACCATGAGAGCAGGGCCAAGCTATCTGGTAAGCTGGAAGGCTAAGAGGTGGGCCAGAGTACAGCAAGACCCAGGGAATGTGTGCTCAGCCCTTATCTGACCAGTGCGTGAAAGAGCAGCTTGGATAATGGAGAAGGGAGAGCAGTTATGAGATGTCTGAACAAAGCCAAGCTATTAGAGCTTGCAGAACATTTGGAAGGCAGGCTCATAATTCAAAATGTTGATGACTAAGAAAAGTGTTCTGAAATCCTCAAGATGTAATCAAATAAGAAGAGCAAGGTACTGCAAGCAGAAAAGGGAGATCAATGCGCAACTCATAAAAATGGGAGAACAACAAGGAAATCTACAGAGAAGGTTCAAGGGAAATAGTAGCAATGGGATATGAGGTGATGTTGTGAAGCTGTTGGAGAGAAAAGGAAAAGGAAAAGGAAAGGAAAAGGAAAAGGAAAAGGAAAAGGAAAGCAAAGCGAAGCGAAGCGAAGCGAAGCGAAGCGAAGCGAAGCGAAGAGAAGAGAAGAGAAGAGAAGAGAAGAGAAGAGAAGAGAAGAGAAGAGAAGAGAAGAGAAGAGAAGAGAAGAGAAGAGAAGAGAAGAGA